>NC_089803.1:63820977-63963477 GCF_029633855.1 Hoplias malabaricus
TCAAAACGACTCCACCAGAAGCTCTTTGTGTGTGTGTGTGTGTGTGTGTGTGTGTGTGTGTGTGTGTGTGTGTGTGTCCTCTGAGTGGAGATGAGACACAGTAATCATTGAGGCAGCAAATCAGACCCAAACTCAAACAAAGAGCCGAGGCTTAATGATTACCCTTCCCTAAAGCCCTCTGCTCTAAACAAACATCTCGGGACACGTCCCAAATCACACACAGAGGCCGCCTACGAAGCAGGGCTTGGTGAGATCTGAGAGATGCTTCATTTCAAACACCCCGTCCTGGTGCGGGGTGTAGTGCACCAGGTGACATCTGGGACGCAACCTGAGCAAAGGTAGGTGTGTGTGTGTGTGTTGGAGAGTGTTTGTTGACAGAAAAAGGCTGGAGAGATTTCAGGATTTTTCAACATTTCTGCTCGGCTGAACATCAAGGCTGGCTTTAACGAGCAGAGAAACACCAAAACACCCTCCTTTCTCTGTCTCTACGGCAACACACACACACACACACACACACACACACACACACACACACACACACACACACACACACATTTTCTCTTAGGGTGGTAAAATAAAGGCTGTCTGTCTTGAAAATTGTTCTCCACTGAAAGAACCGCAGATACAATTGCATGCCGCTGGCTGGATTTTTTTTATTTTATTTATTTACGTTTTTTTTTTTTTTTTGCCACCTCGATAATGCATCTTTACAGAGCTGAAAATAATAGGCAACAATTTGAAAAGCTCTCAGCCCACGGTGCTATTTTAGCGCAGTTTACCTGAAACAGGTCAGAGTGTGGCGGATGATTGCAGTGAGGAGCTGGACACACATTTACAGCATTTTTACAAAAATTACTTCTTACACGCAGCGGGAAAATGGCCAGAACTCTTGCTGTATACGTTTACAATCTTCCGCTGTTTAGTGTCTGATCTTTAATCAGAAAATGCTGGATCCACACACAAGTAAACAACA
This sequence comes from Hoplias malabaricus, assembly GCF_029633855.1. Lineage (NCBI taxonomy): Eukaryota > Metazoa > Chordata > Actinopteri > Characiformes > Erythrinidae > Hoplias > Hoplias malabaricus. Next base: position 63,821,951 of record NC_089803.1, read on the forward strand.
GAAAACTAGGTTTATATTGACAGTAATTTGCCATTGTGAGGGATAAAGTAGAGCAGTGGCTTTATACAGGCGTCTGGGTCTATGCGTCTGGGTCTAATCTTCCGTTAGTTAACATTCCGAATTTTAACCCTTGTGTTGTCTTAAAGGTCAAAAATGAAATTTGGGACTTTTCCCAAATTTGCTGTGCACCACCAGGGGACACTTACAAAATCACGTATATGACCCCTCCCCCCAGCCACTCAATCCAAACACACATTAATAGGTAGATTGACTGTGTGAAATTATCCCTAGGTGTGGCTGTGAGTTACAAGGTAAATGTGTGAAAATGTCCACAGCTGTGAGTTTGAGCGACTATGGTTAGATAAACTCACGTCTAATCTCAGATAACAGCCTTCTGAAAGTTAAAATAGAATCTGATCTCAGGTTTCTTAGATAGCTAAAGTAGCATCAGAAATGTCTGGTTTATGAGAAAGTTATAGCAGTTCCAAAAAAAGATTTCTGAGGAAGTATTTTATGAAAATCTACCTTTACACCTTACAGAGATAAAAATAATAAGCAACAATTTAGCCCTTAGGGCGACACGGTGGTGCAGCAGGTTAGTGTTGCAGTCACACAGCTCCAGGGGCCTGGAGGTTGTGGGTTCGATTCCCGCTCTGGTGACTGTCTGTGAGGAGTTGGTGTGTTCTCCCCGTGTCCGTGTGGGTTTCCTCCCACAGTCTAAAAACACACGTCAGTAGGTGGTTTGGTGACTCAAAAGTGTGTGTGTGTGATTCTGTGTTGCCCTGTGAAGGACTGGCGCCCCCTCCAGGGTGTATTCCGCCTTGCGCCCATTGATTCCAGGTAGGCTCTGGACCCACCGCGACCCTGAACTGGATAAGGGTTACAGATAATGAATGAATTTAGCCCTTAGACACATGCTATTTTGTCATTTTTTGTAATAAAAGGCAGCGTCTGCTCCATCTGATGTTGGGCACTTTTCTTCACATGGAGCATGGTTTTTAAAATCACATTTAAATGATTTCAGATTCTATTTCTCTTTAAACAAAAACAAAAAAAGCATAGAACACAAAGCCTGTACTTTTGACGGACTGACTTTTGTCTCGACGCGTCTCGTCCTGACCAATCACGAGGTTTGTATACGTCGGCATGATCAGCGACCTTTAGCTTTTTAGCAAACACTTTTAGTGCATTTTACCAGTTCAGCTAGCGTCTGATCTCTGTCCAGTAGTTAAGACTGCATCCATTACCAGTTTAGTTTGCATTCCGACAGTTCTTACTAAAGTCCAATCTGATAATTAGTGTTCTAACAGTTCAGCTAGTGTCGGATCTCTGATTAGTTTGTATTCTGAGCGTTAGGTTAGAGTCTAATCTCTGGTCACACATTTGGAAATTAAACCAACAACACACACAGACAGTGAACTTCGCTCAGTTCTAAGTTGGTTTTAAAAACTTAATCACAGGAGCACACTGGGTCCAAATCTACTCGGACGTTACAGGCTTTTCTGATAGAGTTGCAGGGATTTGTTCAGGAAGCTTTCCGAGAGAAACACTCAGTCGTCCGACAGATTTCAGAACAGCTGCCAAAATTGAGCAGGGGTGCTCTCTCTTATTCGAAAGATTGCAGGAGAAGGATGTGTTAAACCGACATTCTTAGACGCACTGCTGACGGAGGAGTGTCTGTCGGGTGTGGGAGAACCTCTTCTCATCTGCTACTGTATTAAATAAAGGGAGAGAACTACTCGTCGTGGTTTGTATAGCCTCCGTAGCAAAGCAGGAAACAAAAACAGAAGCCTAGGATCACCGCGCCCAATGCCATGTGTCTGCTAGACGATTATGGGCTTGTGAAAAGGGAAATCAGAGTTTTCTGAAGAGATGACCTTCGAGACGACGTAGGATCGAGAGCTTTTTATTTACAGTACCTGACCTCACTGAATGTGTATCTGACTGAATGCCATCAAATCCTCACAGCAATGTTCCGATATTACGTCTAGTGTAAAGCCTTCCTGGGAGAGCAGAGACAGTTACTGCACTTTTGGCTCATGGAAAGGAAGCTCTCAGAGGCAAACAAAAAGGTCAAGAGCCCTTTCATCTGAGTGAAAGAGCTAAAGAGGAAGAGAGAGAGAGAGAGAGAGAGAGAGAGAGAGAGAGAGAGAGAGAGAGAGAGAGGGATTAAAGCAAGTCATCTTTACCCCACACTCACGACCTCATTTCTGACACTAAGAACATGATTCATTCTGTGGGAGGTGACATGCCCATATAAGGACATCAAGTCTAACCTGTTTATTTCTATGGGTTAAAAATGAATAGCCTTTTAAAAAAAACACTTCCATTAGAAAGAACAGGTTCCTCCCTTGAATGTCAACACGTTTCATGAGAGACGAGAGAGAGAGAGAGAGAGAGAGAGAGAGAAAGAGAGAGAGAGAGAGAACGAGAAAAGGAGAGAGAGAAGAGATACAGAATGAGAGAAAGAGAAAGAAGAGACAGACAGACAGACAGAGAGAGAGAGAGAGAGAAAGAGAGAGAAGAGATACAGAATGAGAGAGAGAGAGAGAGAGAGAGAGAGAGAGAGAGAGAGAGAGAGAGAGAGAGACAGGGAAAGACAGAGAATAAAGATAAATAAGGTAAGACAAGAAAAAGGCAAAAAATAGAAAGAAGGTGAGAGGGAGAGAAGTGTGAGTGAGAAAAGAGAGGAAGATGGCAAGGAGACAGCAATAGGGTGGGTGAGAAAGGAGGAGAGAGAGAATGATGGAGGGATAGAGAGAGAGAGAGAGAGAGAGAGAGAGAGAGAGGTTTGAATGTGTGAAAATTCCCCTAATTATTCATGATGGTTTAATTACATCCCCTTCACTAGCAGAAAAAAACCCTGCCAAAAGCCAAAGACACAGCTTCATCTCTCTCTCTCTCTCTCTCTCTCTTTCTCTCTCTCTCTCTCTCATGCTCTCTTACTCTTTCTCACTTGCTCTCTCTCTCTCATTCTCTCTTACTCTTTCTCACTTGCTCTCTCTCTCTCTCTCTCTCTCTCTCTCTCTCTCTCTGCTGGCAGACACTCTAGTGCAGTGCTCCTTTCACACTTGTCTAAATCCCTCTTTCCACTTGTTTCTCCACTGGTTTCTCTCTCAGCACTCCTCTCCTGCTGGATCTGCTGCCCGTCAGCAGATGTTGAGTTGGAAGTGATGAACAGTTCCATGGGGGATATTTAAAAAATGACAAAAACTACATCCCGTTTCTCAAGGATTACATCAATAGTATGGAGAGAGAGGAGAGAGAGAGAGAGAGAGAGAGAGAGAGAGATAGAGAGCGAGAGAGATAGAGATAGAGAGAGAGAGAGAGAGAGAGAGAGAGAGATAGAGAGCAAGAGATAGAGATAGAGAGAGAGAGAGAGAGAGAGAGAGAGAGAGAGAGATAGAGAGCGAGAGAGAGAGAGAGAGAGAGAGAGAGAGAGAGAGAGAGAGCAAGAGAGATAGAGAGAGAGAGAGAGAGAGAGAGAGATAGAGAGCGAGAGAGATAGAGAGAGAGAGAGAGAGAGAGAGAGAGAGAGAGAGACGGCACTCATTTTGCATACACACACTCAATCATGCACAAGTATGTAATATTCATAGAAAGACGTGAAACTCAGCGCCTAAGGTCACTATGCCCAAAGCCAAGAGTCTGCCAGAGAGGCACAAAGCCCCCAGCCACTGCTGAGGGATGGACCTCCGTCCAATGCTGGAGTGGTGTTTGTGATCTAGAATAAACATCTAACCTCCGTCCCCTAACCTCACTAATCTTTCTGTGGCTGAGTGCCTCTAATACCGCTGGTGGCGTTCCAGTCTCAATACCTGACCTCACCAATGCTCCTGTGGCTGGAAATCCAAATCCTGATTTTCTGACATCGTGTTCACACCAGCAGAATGGGATTACACAGCGCTTCCAGTCCCCAGTTTGTCTCTGTGTGTGTGACACTCCCTGATCTTCTGCTTGACTAGACAGCTAAATTTAGCCTGTGTGTGCTGTGCTGTTAGCGTGAGAGTGGGTTGTGTAGTGGAGGGTGTGTGTGTGTGACACTGGGAAAGGTATATGAATGAAGTTCTGCGTGAGCAGTGTTGCCTCATAAAGTATAATGCTGAGAAGAACCCACACCAGCTGGAGAGTCTCTAATCTCTTACTTTATGAGCTCACTGTGAAAATATCAGGAGATTTTTCAGCATATTTCCAGACTGTTTTGTCTGTGTAAATTTACTTTATTTAGTGAAAGTGTCTTGTTGCTTTTAGCTGCATATTTTATGGAAACAAGCTAACAGACGCTATCAGACCGTCTGTTCGGATGGACATTGTTTATGTTGAACCGCAACGACTGTGATTAGTCAGAGTTTGGATGGACATTGTTTATGTTGAACCGCAACGACTGTGATTAGTCAAAGTTCGGATGGACATTGTTTATGTTGAACCGCAACGACTGTGATTAGTCAGAGTTCGGATGGACATTGTTTATGTTGAACCGCAATGACTGTGATTAGTCAGAGTTCGGATGGACATTGTTTATGTTGAACCATAGAAATATCAGGAGATTTTTCAGCATATTTCTAGACTGTTTTGTCTGTGTAAATTCACTTTATTTAGTGAAAGTGTCTTGTTGCTTTTAGCCGCATATTTTAAGGAAACAAGCTATATCACAGACGCAGACCGCAACGACTGTGATTAGTCAGAGTTCGGATGGACATTGTTTATGTTGGACCGCAACAACTGTGATTAGTCAGATTTCGGATGGACATTGTTTATGTTGAACCGAAGAAATAAATGAGCATGAGCTCCTCTCCTCCACACACAGAAAGCAGCACATTCATAGAGAGAGGTTTCCTCAGACATGGTGGGCTTCTGGGACAAATAAAAACTGTAGAACAAAAAAATACTGATGTCTCCAGGAGAAATAAAAACTCAATGAGAAGAGATTCTACGCTCAAAAACGTGTTTGCTTTGTATTAGCTACCTTCCTGGCACCTCATGTAAACTCTGTTCTGTCCCAAACAGTGACCTACTCCCTAAACAGTGCACTTTAAAGTAATTCTACTGTACCGCTGCATTGTGTACTATACCATATGGAGGAAGATATTTGAGATTCAGCCCTAGTGTTGTGACAGTGTAATTGCAGAGCGAAGCAAACACCAAGCAGAGGTATAAATGCTCGCGATGGCGGCTCTTGCGTAGCCTACTGCGTAGGCTCTGTATTGAGTCAACGGCCTTTATTGGGTGGCATGTGAGTGAATGTGTGAGTGAGTGAGTTACTGTTTGTGTGAGTGAGTTAGTATGAGTGTGAGGGAATGTGTGACTTACAGGCCAGTCCCAATAGGTGTTTCCTGTCTAATGATGAAATATTATAATGACTTTATCGTCACCGTCCAAAAGAAAAACATGTATCTCCATTTTTGTGGATTTTTAGTTTACTATCATTTAAAAATAGCAGCTTTTAACACTGACTTCCATTTAAGTGAAGAAGGTTTTTTCCCTTGTTTTTCATTGGACAGTGCCATTACTCATTATAATATTTCATTGTTAGACAGGAAACACCTAATGGAACTGGCCTGTAACTCACACCTTCCCTCACACTCATACTAACTCACACACTCACTCATAGACCCACTCTTACTGACTGTCTCACACACATAGATGCTTCTGCTGTGTTGTCGCTATGGTAAGAAGCACTGAGACAGAGACAGTAGTGAGACATGTCCCTGACTCGACATGAATCACGATAAATGGAGGAAAACATTATTGAAGAGAGAAGGAAAGCAAGAGACAAACCAAACAGAAACAGAGAGATGGAGCGATATAGAGATAAGAGAGAAAACAAAACAGACAGATAGACAGACCCACAGACAGACAGACAGAGAGACAGACAGACAGACAGACAGACAGATAGATAGATAGATAGATAGATAGATAGATAGATAGATAGATAGATAGATAGATAGATATGAAGAGAATGTAGAGAGAATATAGATATAAGAGAGTGCATAAGAAAAGAAAAAAGAGTGATGAGATGAAGGAAGAAAAAGAGAGAAAACTGTGTGATGGACAGATGTAGAGGGAAAACTATGAAAAGAAGAAATAATAAACAGATAAATACAATACAGATGCAGAAGAATGTTTCCCACAGAGACAGAGAAAGTGATGGATGGGCGGAGTCTGCAGCTTTATTTGCATATTGCCACATCATTGGCTATTCTGCTCAGTATGCGTAATTAAGACATTTTCATAGCAGATTTGACCTTCTGACCTCACAGTGACATGAGACACACACACACACACAGTCAGAAATGTACTGTTTGTTATTGTTTACAAGTGTGGATGGTTATAATGTCCATCTGGTTAATGACATATTAAAGCAATATGCACACACTGACAGACACCTGGTGTGTGTGTGTGTGTGTTTGTGCTATTTTCTTGCTGTTCATGTGTTCACGATACATAAACAACATGAGATTTTGTAAAAGCAGGGTCCCTTGCCTTTTATCATCTTAATTAGGTTTAAGTAAACACTAATTATATTCACTATATGTCCATATATTTGTGGACACCTCTTTATGATGAGTGAAGATCCTACATTAAGACGCACCCATTGTGGAAAACGTGTGTGTAATCTCAGTAGAAATAAGAACTGACACTGGTGCAGCTGCAAAATCGCCAGATGTGTGCCAGAGGCATAGAACATAACCATCCCCACCCCCCCATCACTGGGCTGTGGAACTGTGGAACTGTGCTCTCTGGAGCCCCATACATTACCTTTAAGAAGAGTTGGAGTGGGGTTTGTAATCCAGAACTAATTATCCAACAACAATACTTGTCCTCACTAATGTTTGTGGCTGAATGCCATCAAATGCTCACAGCAAGGTCCCAATATGTGTATAACGCTTCCTGTCACTGCAGCAAAGAGGAATACATTCCCAATCACTTAGGAAGCCATTTTGGACGAGAAGGCATCAACAAACATTCAGCCATATAGTGTATGTGTGTGTGTGTGTGTGTGTGTGTGTTTTGTGCAAGGGGTCCCTGGGGCTGGGGTCCATTTTGTGGAATGAGTTGAGGATTAGTCAGGATTTGGACAGCACTCATTAGCCTTGTCTGTTCAGAGTCTGATAATTAAATTATCACACACACACACACACACACACACACACACACACACACACACACACACACAATGACAAAATGCATCACCTAGCAACACACAATACTGCAGTGATGTGTCTAAACCAGCCTTTTCTTGTAAGGTCATGACTGTTACACACTGTTTACAACTGGGAGGGGGGATTGAACCCTGATCCTCTAGGTCCCCACTGGACCTTTCCCCTTTTGTTTGTCATGTGTAATAATGAACAATTAACCATTTGTGAAAAATAATGACTGACACGTCTCTCAGCCAATCACAATCCCCTAATTCTCTCCCTCAGTGTAGGGGAAGAAAAGCTCTAAACAGTGAGAAAGAAAGCTCTATATAGTTCACAGAATTTGATGCAGATGGCACCAATTCCGTGAAAATTCCGCAAATGATTTCCTTGCATTAAAACTAATGTCAAACAATTATAATCACAATTAATCTCACTTGTTTAATTTGATTAGATTTGACGCTAAAGTCTAAACTTTCCTTTTTAAAATGAGTGCATTTAGTCCCATTGAATGGATCATGATTGTTAGTGAGTAATTAACATTATTTACAGCTTGTCTCTTCTTTGTTGTAGCAGAAAATCTCCGAGATGTAGCACAGTTCTCTTACACAGCAACACAGACATAGGCCACTTAGGAAAACATTTCTTTTTCTACTTGACCATTTCCAGAGCTGAGTCCTATTGCGACGGACAAGTCTTGCATGTGTGACTCCTGCTTTTGTCTGCTGGCAATTTACTGCTGTGTGACTTCTGAAGAGTCGAGTGGACTGTGTTTGAAGTGCCCAGCAATTTTTTTGTCATTTGGCTACAGCTCTGTGAAACACTGTTGTGTAGAGAGCGTCTGATAGAATGTTGAACAGTTTCCTCTGGGTGACTGTCTGTGAGGAGTGTGGTGTGTTCTCCCTGTGTCCGCATGGGTTTCCTCTGGGTGACTGTCTGTGAGGAGTGTGGTGTGTTCTCCCTGTGTCTGCGTGGGTTTCCTCCAGGTGACTGTCTGTGAGGAGTGTGGTGTGTTCTCCCTGTGTCTTTGTGGGTTTCTTCTGGGTGACTGTCTGTGAGGAGTGTGGTGTGTTCTCCCTGTGTCTGTGTGGGTTTCCTCTGGGTGACTGTCTGTGAGGAGTGTGGTGTGTTCTCCCTGTGTCCGCGTGGGTTTCTTCTGGGTGACTGTCTGTGAGGAGTGTGGTGTGTTCTCCCTGTGTCTGTGTGGGTTTCCTCTGGGTGACTGTCTGTGAGGAGTGTGGTGTGTTCTCCCTGTGTCCGCGTGGGTTTCCTCCGAGTGCTCTGGTTTCCTCCCACAGTCCAAAAACACACGTTGGTAGGTGGATTGGCGACTCAAAAATGTCAGTAGGTGTGAGTGTGTGAGTGAATGTGTGTGTGCCTGTGTTGCCCTGTGAAGGACTGGCGCCCCCTCCAGGGTGTATTCCCGCCTTGCGCTCAATGATTCCAGGTAGGCTCTGGACCCACCGTGACCCTGAACTGGATAAGGGTTACAGATAATGAATGAATGAATGAGCCTCGTTGAGAACGGGCCTTTAAAGACGCTGCCTGACAGTTTGACAGACATAGCAATGGTAACTAAGGACACAAGGACTTTCTGATAATTAAGCTCCCTTACTTAAAGAGAGAGATTTATATAAAGACAAAAGGAAACTAGAAAGACGTGAATATGAGAGAGAAAGAGAGTCTTACACCTCGTCCGAGTGTAAAAGTGAGACTATCACTAAAGCACATATGTGGAAAACAGCCATTGAAAAGAGGCATTTGAATAAACGATGACGTTTCAGCTGCTTCAGATCTACAGCGCATGCGGCACAGTGCCCCCCCGACTCTTTCCTTTTCTCTCCACGCTTTGGGACCTCTCTGTTTTCACACCAGCATCAGCCAAGCCTCCTATTTTAGTGCATGTGTAGAACAGTGTCCACACACACAGCACTGTGCAAAAGTCAGAGACCATCCGGCATTTTACTTTCAAGCTCTACACCACAGAAACCACACAGACGTCCAACAAATTAATATTAAATCAGGCCTGATATAGATTCTGATTCTGATATAAACTACTCAGGTCTTTCCATCCCTCGTTTCGATATTTCTTTATTTCGCATAACATTTACGAAAGGTTTGGATGGAAACAGAGAGAGAGAGAGAGAGAGAGAGAGAGAGAGAGAGAGAATGTGTGAGTGTGATGTAGGAGGTGTGGGAGTAGAACAATGACTAGCATTTAGTCCAAGAGTGCACACACACACAGACAATGTGGCCAAAAGTCTATGGACGGCAGCTAATCCAGCGCTTATCGTTAGTCTTATTACATTTCAGGCTTTTTCTACAGAGATTATACAAACTATATATGCACAGTTAAAAAAGTGTGTCTTAAACTAGCAAAGATTACTCATAAGAGTTCAAAACAGTCTGGACATAAAGTGTAAATGATTATAAATGAAGGCAGCAGTGTGGAGTCCTTCCTGCTGTAATTGAACCCACATCACATCCTGTAAACGCCAAACAATTAACAACTATTAATGGAAGTCTGTTCTCATTACTTCATCTGCTGTAGATTACACTCCTTCTATTCTCTCTCTCTCTCTCTCTCTCTCTCTCTCTCTCAGGGGTCAGTGTGACAGAGGAGGGGCAGATGAAACACAGGAGAGCAGTCTCATTTGTGAAAGTGAGAACATTTGCCTCTTTCACTCTCTTCTCTCTCGACCCCTGATATTACTCCAGTTAATGACCCTGCTCTGCGCAACAGATCACACAGGTCCAACTAATCACCCGCAGATTACCATCCACCTCCACACCGCAAACCTTCATAAGTTTGCCAACAAACACAGAGAAGAAAATCCTTTGTAAAGTAATGATACTGATTCCATCCTTCCTTCCTTTTTCTTTCAAGCATATTTCCTTCCTTCTTTCTATCCAGCTTGTGTTTTCCTCCCTCATTTCCTTCCTTCCTTCCTTCCTTCCTTCCTTTTTCTTTCAATCACATTTCCTTCCTTCTTTCTATCCAGATTGTGTTTCCCTCCCTCCCTTGTTTCCTTCCTTCCTTCCTTTTTGTTTCAATCATATTTCTTTCCTTCTTTCTATCCAGCGTGTTTTCCTCCCTCGTTTCCTTCCTTCCTTCCTTCATTTTCCATCTCGCTTGCCTTTTCCTTCCTATCTTCTTTTAGCTTCCTGTCTTTCTTCATTTGCTCCTTCCTCCCATTTCTTCCCATTTCTTTTATTTTTCTTCCTTCCTTCCTTCTTTGGAAATAAAACTCCTCTCCTTCTGACAGACGTATGCAGCGTTAGTGAATGTTGGAAGAGAGAGTGGCTGTGCTGATGAGCGGAACCGTGGTGATCATCAGGAGAAACTGATAAAAGCCACGATTCACAGACTCTGATCAGAGCGTTTAATGAGGTTAATTAGCTTCTCTCTCTCTCTCTCTCTCTCTCTCTCTCTCTCTCTCTCTACCAAAAACATGAATAGAAAAATGAATAAATTAATCAATCTCCTACATTCCCTCACTTTTAAAAGGCAAAATAAAAAGATCATGAGTCACACTGGAGCAGCTGCCCATGAGCCTGAGCTCACCACGCTGAAGTGAAGGCTGGAGGTGTATAAAGTCTCCCAGCAGTGGACGGTGGAGCTGTGGAACTGTGTTCCCTGTGGTGATAGAGCTCTAACCAAAACTGGAGCAGCGTGATTCAGAATGAATCATCTGACATCAGTACCTGGCCTCACTAGTGTTTCTGTGACTGAATGCCATCACGTCCTCACACCTATGTTCCAACCTCTAGTTTAAAGCAAAGAGGAACACACTCCTCATTAACACCCTTCAGTTCAGAAGAAACCCTGGAAATAATGTGAAAAGAATGATACAGAAGTGAAGAGAGTGAAAGTAGAATATTTTACGTAGAACAAGAGAGGAGTGTGTGAGTGTGTAACTGAGAGAGAGAGAGAGAGAGAGAGAAGTGTCTCTTCTCCTCGTTTTAACCTCGCAGTAGGTAATAGCCGCTGGTGAATTGTTTTGTTTTTTGCGGCAGCTCTCAGAGCGAGGGATGAATGAGGACGAGTGTTTGGCCTCCTTCGGTTCTCGGTAGCACACCACTCTGCCACTTTGGATGTGTCACAGCCAATAACGATGAAAAATTGTCTCTCTCCATCTCTCCCTCTTTCTCTCACTTTGTCTCTCTCTCTCACTCACTCCTTTTCTCTTTCTCTCTACCTCCTCTCTCTCTCTCTCTCTCTCTCTCTCTCTCTCTCTCGGCCAGACCCTGTGCTCTGAACTCTCCGCTCGTAAAAAGAAAAATGGCATTTTAACGAGGTCTGAACACTCGTCCAAATGGCCACTGATCTGCTCCGTGAACCTGAGCAGGAACACAAGGACACTCCCAACAAAACACACCCAGGTTCGACATGTAAGGGATTTGAAACTGTAAGGGATGCTAATGCTGCTAACAGTGAATGGAAGTGAATAGCCACCAGTTAGCATGATGCATGGTCCAGTGAGGATGGGTGAATACTACGTTCTTCTTGGGGTTAATCTCCACAGAAAGAGGGACGCTCTGGAGTAGAAACACTTAACCCTAAGGTCACCGTAGTTTAACACCTCGGAACAGAACGCAAACCGCCCAGATCTGTCCCATCAGCCGACACGTTCAGGTGCTAGCTAACACCGTGAGCACTGATTGGGTGCCACACACAGAGAGTGAGGCCTGTAGTGCTCTCGCAGCCTTGGATGGGAACCAGTGATCCCCTGATGACAGGGCCAACATTTATGAAGAACATTTTAAAGGAATACTGTATTGTAAAAGTGTGAGTGAACATGTGAGTGTGTGTCGCCCTGTGAAGGATTGGCGCCCCCTCCAGGGTGTGTTCCTGTCTTGCGCCTAGTGATTCCGGGTAGGCTCTGGACTGGATAAGCAGTTACAGATAATACATTCATTCATTCATTCATTCATTGTCTGTAACCCTTATCCAGTGCAGGGCCCAGAGCCTACCTGGAATCATTGGGCGCAAGGCGGGAATACACCCTGGAGGGGGCGCCAGTCCTTCGGTTACAGATAATGAATGAATGTATTGTAAAAACGTATATGACAATGACAAAAGGGCATTTTAGGACTTAAAGTGGCTTATTTGTCTCAACCATAAACACAGTGTGGGGTCCAGGATCCACTCTGGGAACCACTGCTCTATAGACGCTTCATAAACATATTGTTTTTCGCTGCTTATTAAGAAAGTTAATGTTTCTCTTCACCCGTTTCCATCAGTCTGACTTTTTTTTACAGGCTCATCTCTTCATATTCCAAATAAGGCCTGTTTGTATCTTTCCAGGAGGGAAATCAATATTTCATTAGTCCAACTCTTTAACCCATGAAGGTGAATAGGAGCGGCTGATGAAACCCTTTTCCCCTCATCCTCCATCCTTCAGCACGACAGAAAAATGACACACACACACACTAACAGAGAGTGTGTTTGGTCAAATGGAGGTCAGGTTTGTATTGAAAATGAATGGTAAGATGCTGTTCTGGAAAACACAATATTCTGTCTACTATATATATATATATATATATATATATCTACCTCCAAGGAAGACCACAGATGTAGATTTGATGTGTGTTTGAAGAATATTTAGAGCAACACTAATGGGCTTTTGCCCTGTGAAGGACTGGCGCCCCCTCCAGGGTGTATTCCCGCCTTGCGCCCAATGATTCCAGGTAGGCTCTGGACCCACTGCGCTTACAGATAATGAATGAATGAATGAATGAATAATGGGCTTTTTCCGTGTGTGTGTGTGTGTGGTGTGTGACTGGTGTGTTTGCAGAGTGTGTATTATATGACCGCTGTATGATTTGTGTGTGTTTACTCTGTGTATACCGTGTGTGTTGTATGGCTGGGGTATGACTGGTGTGTGGTTTTATTGTGTGTTTGATGATCGTGTGGCGAGTGACTGCTGTGTGTCTGGTGTGTGATCAGTGTGTGTTTGGCGTATGATTGGTGTGTACCTGTGCTGTGTTTGGCGGATAATGAGCCGTATGTTAAGCTTGTGATTGGCGTGTGTTTGTTAAACGTTGCTGGTGTTTGGCGCGTTTTGGCGAGTGCTGCGTGTGTTTGCAGTGTGTTTGGCAAGTGTGAGAGATAATGCTTGAGCTGAATGGAGGTGACAGTCACACAGTGGATGAAAGACGTGCAGGTGTTGGGCAGTGAATGGCCGGCAATTCTCCAGCCTTTGGCATTTCTAATGAAACCGTGTGTGTGTGTGTGTGTGTGTGTATGTACCATCTTTGAAGCCAGAGAACAGAGACTAACCTTTAACTCGAAGGCGCCTGCTGCTGGACTTGCTTTTTCCCACAAATCGACAGCAGTTGTGTTTCTGATCTGAAAAACAGAAGCCAAAGGTTAAAAAAGAAGGCAACATGAACACTGCCAAGAGTCCAAATATGAGATCAACACACTGGAGCAATCACAGGAACCTACAGGTCCCAGTTGCTGCAAATATGTTTAACGTAGGGTGGGGATGGTGGGGGTACTATATAAAATGTCACCTGTTCACATGTAATGGCGACTGTGTTATTCATTGTTTAAGTTATTCATTACTTACATTAGTTTGTCGATCTCACCACTAAATAAAAACTATGCTCTAAAATGAGCAGAAAAGTCACCATAATTTCTCTCTAGAGGTTAATGACTTCCAAAACATCTGCATACGACTGGAAACATACATAGTTTGGAAAAGAGAAACATAAATATCTTCTGGGGAAAACACATGTAAGACCCAAAATTAATTTTATGGTAAATTCTGCCAAGAGATGTTTATGGACAAGAAATGATCAAGGTTTACTGTTGTATTTACACATTTGAATGTAACTTTCATAGATTTATTATTGCAACCCAAACCCTGCTTTCATTAGAGTCAGGGGGCCAAAAAATGACCTACTTTAACACTTTAACAGGAACACATCCGATCTCTCATAAAACAATCCAACAAATCACAGAAAATTGTTTAAATGTTTATAACAAATTTTAATTCATTCATTATCTGTAACCCTTATCCAGTTCAGGGTCGCGGTGGGTCCAGAGCCTACCTGGAATCACTGGGCGCAAGGCAGGAACACACCCTGGAGGCCAGTCCTTCACAGGGCGACACACACTCACACATTCACACCTACGGGCACTTTTGAGTCGCCAATCCACCTACCAATGTGTGGTTTTGCACCCGGAGGAAACCCACGCGGACACGGGGAGAACACACCAACTCCTCACAGACAGTCACCTGGAGCGGGACTTGAACCCACAACCTCCAGGTCCCTGGAGCGGTGTGACTGTGACACTACCTGCTGCGCCAAAGGGTATACCAAACACATACTTCAAGTAGCTTCTAAATGCTTCAAATAATACTCATGATTCACTTCAAGTGTAATAATGATACTCAAGCCAGCACTTTCCAAAGTGGGGGCCACTCCTGCTAGGGGAGGCATGGAGCTTTTGCACAGGGGGCTCAGCAGGGCAAAGGAATGAGACACATACGGCATGTCACTTGTATTAAACCATAACAGGAATTTCATTCATTCATTCATTATCTGTAAGCGCTTATCCAGTTCAGGGTTGCGGTGGGTCCAGAGCCTACCTTGAACCATTGGGCGCAAGGTGGGAATACACCCTGGAGGGGGCGCCAGTCCTTCACAGGGCAACACACACACACACATTCACTTTTGAGTTGCCAATCCACCTACCAACGTGTGTTTTCGGACTGTGGGAGGAAACCGGAGCACCCGGAGGAAACCCACGCGGACACGGGGAGAACACACCAACTCCTCACAGACAGTCACCCGGAGCGGGACTCGAACCCACAACCTCCAGGTTCCTGGCGCTGTGTGACTGCGACACTAACCTGCTGCACCACCGTGCCACCCATAACGGGGATTTGTCACTTTCTATTGTTTTGTATGAATTACGTTTTTTAATAGAAATTTCAGCGTAATCTGGAAACAAAAGACGTGTACTCATGTGTCAGAGTGTGATGGGGCTAGATATTTTGTAGTTATTCTCATCTACAAAGATCTAGAGAGAGTTTGGGATCCACAGGCTTAAGCCCATGTGGTTGTAAACTAGAAATCAGATGAATTTGTAAGTTGTATTACAGATGCCTCCCTGGTAAATGAACCCAAATCCCCCACTGGCCTCATCTGGACTGGAATCATTTATATTTTTACATTTTCTCAGCGATAGAGCTTTTGCCTAACTGTCTCAGCCCTAGTCTCCTCTACTTCTAGCTCCACCTCCATGTCCAGTTTGGGAACCCTGATACAAATACACAATCACAGTTTATTGGTATTTCTATGGACAGTACGAATGTCTGATGTACATGGTACATATGGGACTCCAAAATTCAAGATGGTGGATTTGTGTAACTCTGCTGTAACACACATAACTGCCCTGTGTGAAAACACCACCCTCAGGTTTGTGAGTATTTTGCGAGTAAAAGCTGAAGAGTGCTGCAGGTGTTTTGCAGTCGGCCTGGAGCGAAGATTTCAGAGCGATCGATGGCCCTAAATGTAAGCACTGAGGGAAAAAAAAGAAAAAAAAACAGCCTGAGGAGTCTGTGTCATTTCCTCTTGTTGATTTTCCCATCAGTCAGGTAATCTCTCTCTCTCGCTCTCTCTCTCTCTCTGTGTGTGTGGTGGGTTGTATTGATGGAGCATTTTCACGGATGGCGTGTTAGCTTCATTATGGAGGAAAAGGAAGGGGAGCAGTGGGAATCTCCTGACTGATACTACACAGTGGTGGAGTGTCTGTGGTCCAAATGTCTGTAAACAGCTCTTTAAATCAGTGAATACTGCTACACTGTTTAAAACACACACATTGTGGAAGCACAGACAAGCATCAAGAGTGTGTGTGTAAAGAGTCTTATATGAAATGGAATGCACCGGAGCAGCTGCACATAAATATAAAGCCACCACGCCTTGTCAGGTGCCAGCTGAAGGGGAATAACACCTCCTCACAACAGAGCAGTGGAACTGTGTTCCCGAGAGTGAATGCACCGCAACTAGAACCAAAAGCCAGCCTGGTGAGGAGGTGTTTGTGATCTAGATCTAATCGTCCAACCCCAGTACTCATGATCTCATGGCTGAATGGCATCAAATTCTCCCAGAATCTACTGTAAAGTCTTCCCCTGAAGAGAAGAGACTCCTGATTCACGGCTTCCATTTCAGAACAGCTGGAACAAAAAGTGTCCACAGACTTTTGGCCAATTTATAGCAGGCTGATGTATGTCTGGAGTATAAAACAGAATAGGATCCAGCTGGAACAAGCTCAGAACACGACAGAACACACAGAAGGAGAGAAGAGAAGAGAACGAAGGACGACGGCTGCTTGTGAACAAGGCTTTTTTTTTTTTTTTACAAGACTCTGAAAAAGCCATTGAATCGTGGGGCGCTTTTTCTTCAGTATTCTCAGAACACACACAGACAGACACACACACACACACACACAGCTGAAGCTCCACCTCATTATTTGAGATGAATTACACACCAGAACAGCTGCTGGACGCTCTGGACTTGAGCCAGGAAGTATAACGACCTGCTTTCTCTCTAAGGACCTGGGCCAGTTCTAGTTCCTGAACCAATGCGTCTGGCAGATTTAGCTACTACTGTGGGTGGGCGGGACAATAGGGTGGGACTATAAGGCATTGAAATAGGACTGGGGTGGCGCTATATTAGCAAGTCTGTATGAGCATGGGGTGGGGCTAAAAGGGCCCATATATATTTACATTGTGGGGCGGAGCTATATGCGCAGGGGTATAGGAACAGCGATATGGGGCAGGGTTATATGAGTAGGACTATAAGAATAGGGCTATGGTACAGGGTTACGGTATGGATGTAGAAATTGGGTTATGGGGCAGAGCTATACGAGCAGACGTATAGGAACAGGGCTATGGTTTGGGGCTATAGGGGTTTTGATATAGAAACTGGGTCATGGGGTAGAGCTTTATGAGCAGAGGTATAAGAACAGGGCTATGGGGTGGGCTTTAAGGGCTCATGCAAAAAGGAAAAATGATCTGTGAGAACTGGGGCACCGTGGAGCCGTGTTCAGTCCAAAAAACAATACATGAATACACAATGAGTAAACAGTGCAAAAATTTACCGCTGGCATTGTTGTGGTTTTCAGACCCAAGTGTTAAAGATGGGTTTCTATGTTAATGGCTCCATTTCCTGGGGGAGATGTGTTAGTGGAAAAGTGACAAGTTCAAAAGCAAATGGAGTTGAGCCGTGTCGAGCCGAGCCGAGCCTAGACGAGCCAATCCCATGCAGTGGAAGAGCACCAAATGGGAACAGGGCAATGGGGCGAGTCTATAGTGGATGGGATATAGGACCAGGGTTTTGTGGTGAGGCTAAAGGGGCTAGTTTTAGGGCTGAGTTTACAGAACAAAACACAATTATGCTTGGAGGAGCGTTTTTTGAAGGATTATTGGCATGGAGCATCCAGAACAACTCAGGTGGAGTTTTACAGATGTATCTGGGAGTGGGTGGGGGTATAACTGTTGAAGTGGAGATCGTTAAGGCCGGGAGTGCAGTTGACAGTAAGGCTAACTGGGAGATTAGCCTGCTAGCCATTTATGGTTCTATTACATAATTCAGTTACAGCCGCACAGCAAAATGACAGTAATATGGCTCTGCTTTTTATTAATAACATACGGACTCCTCTGTGTATAGAGCACTGTCTGACAAGGGCCTGCTAACAATAGCATACGAGCGCTCCATTCTTAAAGCTAACAAAGCGTCACTCTGCCATTCGGGAGCGTGTTTAAGGAAGAGTCTGTCAGAGGTATTGGCTATTCATGAGATTTCAAAGAGCCATCTTTCCTTCGTTATTGGCTCCAGTCCAGAGCGGAGATAAGGCAGCTGGCATTTATTTTTTGTTTTGTTTTGTTTTGTTGGGTTTTTGTTGTTTCTTGTTTTTGTCCTAGCCCCAGAACGGTGTTATCTTTTGCAGCGGTAAGGAGGCAGGGTTTACTATAGAGAAGCGTGTTTTTCATGTGCCGCTATATAAATTGAAACCGTCCCGACGTTTCTCGGCTTACACACCTGTCAGGCCCAAGCAATAGCTTTTAATCTGTGCATCAAAGCAGTGAAAAACAGCCTCGTGATGGAGAGACGAAACGAATGACCTGTTCCCTCCCTCCCTCCCTCTCTCTCTCTCTCTCTCTCTCTCTCTCAGCTGTGGTGTTATTATCGATAACCGAGCTTCACTGGCTCTGTCCAGAACTTATCACATTTTCATTTTCAAATTAAAGAGTGACAGACGATAGTGGGACTCTCTCTCTCTCTCTCTCTCGCTCTCTCTCTTTCACTTTCTCAGTCCATTTGCCTCTGCATCTTTTCTTACTGTCGTTTATTTCAAGAATGTCAGCTTTAGGTGTTTATCTGCTTTATGCATGAGGTGTATAAGGTGTAATCTGTGACTCAAATGCTAAACAGGAGCCCAGCATAAAGATTAAACATGAATAATGTACACACACACACACAGAGAGAGAGAGAGAGAGAGAGAGAGAGAGAGAGAATGAGAGAGAGAGTTAAGAGAGAGAGAGAGAGAGAGAGAGAGAGAGAGAGAAAGAGAGAGACCCCAAATCTCATTACAACAATGTGAATTTTAAGAGGAGCAATGAGGCCTGTAGAGGGCAGTAGTGAGTAATGTTTGTTTATGTGATGTTTCTTACCTGTAACGTTGTGGGGTTTTTTTCATTTCAGTTTTAAAAACAATTGTTAATATTGGGTTGAGTCCAATGCATCAACAGAACACAGCCCACCGCTCTGTGGCTTTACACCTCTGTGGCTCACGCTTGCCTTAAAAACACCAGCAAGTAGTTACTGCATTATTTAACGTGGCACGGAGGACTTGACTAAAAATGTCACAATGTACCTTCTGGACCATTGAAGGGAGAATGAAATATTTCAGTGGAATAAAACAGAATGTACCTGCTGCACCCCATGAGGGAGGGAAACTTACAATAAAATCACCAAAAAGTAACTGAAATGGAAAATTCACATAAAGGCAGAAAACATCGCTGCACCGATGTGTGAGTGAATTAAGCCCCAGAATTTACCAGCAGCACCATTTAAGGTAGACAAGAAGTTTCAAATCAAGGCACTACCATGTACCTGCTGTTCCTTTTTAAGGTGGGACAGAGCATTATAATAAAAGCACCAGAATGTCCCTGCTGCACCATAAAATGCTAATGAAGGCTCTGAATACACAATCTGAGTGATTTGGACGTGTCCATTACTGAGAAGTTTCAGAGAGTTTGTAGCTGGCTGTGTGTGGGGGTGTGTGAATCCATCCTCCAGTGAAAGAAAGCAAAAAAAGTACTGTTAAAGTGCAATAACTAATATACTCCTAGCCTTGTAAAGTTAGCTTTAGCCTTCGGCATGGAGACCGGTTTCCATGGAGACCGAACAAGTCATAGATCTGAGGGAGTGAAGTCTGAATGACTGATGTTTCAGAGTGACGTTAATATGTATTCTGAGCTACAGTAACTGGAATTCAGAGCAGAAATGGCAATGGCTGTATTTATGGAGGCAAATGGAGCAGATGCTAATCTGTATGCTATATGCATATGCCATATTCCATGGATAGAATTTCAATAGTAAGGGCAACATGCTGATATCGGAACAAAGACCAAAGAGCAATTATAATGAAAACAATGAAAAGCAACTGGGGAATCCACTGGTGGAAAAAAAACACAGACAGAGCTTCTACAAACCCAACTCCCAAACAGCGGGGACGGCCAGAACACAGTGATTCCTAAACCCACTTTGACCTGTATTTAAAAGATTGAAGATTAAAGATTGTGAAATGCCCAAACACATTTGAAGCAGGCGATGTGATGATGGCTTCATCAGTGAGGATGGGTCGAGGGTCAATAATATAATCGTTTTAACTGAAATTTAAACTGCTACTCGTTCAGTTTTCATTTATCAACACCATTCTAACTCTCAAAACTAACAGTTTCTTCCAAAAGCTTTATACTTTCACTTAGAAATTTTATTTACACTTTAAATGGTAGAAACAGGGCGGCACGGTGGAGCAGCAGGTAGTGTCACAGTTGTGGGTTCAATTCCCGCTCCGGGTGACTGTCTGTGAGGAGTTGGTGTGTTCTCCCTGTGTCTGCGTGGGTTTCCTCCGGGTGACTGTCTGTGAGGAGTTTGGTGTGTTCTCCCTGTGTCTGCGTGGGTTTCCTCCGGGTGACTGTCTGTGAGGAGTTGGTGTGTTCTCCCTGTGTCTGCGTGGGTTTCCTCCGGGTGACTGTCTGTGAGGAGTTGGTGTGTTCTCCCTGTGTCTGCGTGGGTTTCCTCCGGGTGACTGTCTGTGAGGAGTTGGTGTGTTCTCCCTGTGTCTGCGTGGGTTTCCTCTGGGTGCTTCGGTTTCCTCCCACAGTCCAAAAACACACGTTGGTAGGTGGATTGGTGACTCAAAAGTGTCCGTAGGTGTGAGTGTGTGAGTGAATGTGTATGTGTCTGTGTTGCCCTGTGAAGGACTGGCGCCCCCTCCAGGGTGTATTCCCGCCTTGTGCCCAATGATTCCAGGTAGGCTCTGGACCCACTGCGACCCTGTACTGGATAAGCGCTTACAGATAATGAATGAATGAATGAATGGTAGAAACATCCTGAACCCTCCCCCCCATCCTTCTAACACCTGTGAACTTAAATTGTTTTACAGTAGATTTTTCCAGTTATGAAAATGTGATGAGAGTCCATGATCGCAGGGTCAGTCCGGGGCTCCAGCATGTGCAGTCTATATAAACCAGCTGAAACATCATTGTTTATTCGAAAAACACTTTTCCATCACTCTTTAGCCTTTTTGCGCTTTAGCTATTTGGATGTTTGTTTGTATTTTTTATTTTTTTATTTTTGCCTTTTTCCAATCAGGGTTTTTATGTGCATTTTCATTCATTCATTATCTGTAACCCTTATCCAGTTCAGGGTCGCGTTGGGTCCAGAGCCTACCTGGAATCATTGGGCGCAAGGCGGGAATACACCCTGGAGGGGGCACCAGTCCTTCACAGGGCAACACACACACACACACATTCACTCACACACTCACACCTACGGACACTTTTGAGTCACCAATCCACCTACCAACGTGTGTTTTTGGACTGTGGGAGGAAACCGGAGCACCCGGAAGAAACCCACGCAGACACAGGGAGAACACACCAACTCCTCACAGACAGTCACCCGGAGGAAACCCACGCAGACACAGGGAGAACACACCAAACTCCTCACAGACAGTCACCCGGAGGAAACCCACGCGGACACGGGGAGAACACACCAAACTCCTCACAGACAGTCACCCGGAGCGGGAATCGAACCCACAACCTCCAGGCCCCTGGAGCTGTGTGACTGCGACACTACCTAAATACCGTGCTTCAGTATTTCTCAGTAATCCAGTGTACCAAAACACACCTCGACCTTATCAAGGGATAAGGCAGAGTTCTCTCTAGACACAAGCTCATCTGTAACTGCACAGCCATCTTTGAATGTTGTTGGCTGGACATTCTTTGTTGGTGGACTATTCTCAGTCTCAGCAGTGACACTGAGGGGTTTAAAACTCCAGCGGCACTGCTGTGTCTGATCCACTCCACACCAGCCAAATCATACCTGCCCTGGTCCTCTGGGGGGGTCCTAACCATGTGCCCATTTAAAAATCAGGGTGAAAGTGGGTTAACCAAGTATGCAGAGCAACAGAGGGAGTGCAGTTAGTAATGCACAATGAGTTTAGAAACAAGGAGGTTTTAACTGTTTTCAAAAGCTCAAAACTGTTCCTGTATTAAACAGAAAGTGTCATTTTCCAAAAGCTAGTGCTTTACTTTTTGGCGTTTGGGTCGTGAGTCCAACGCAGATGAAAAGCAGAGATCTAACCTCTGACTGAGAGCCGTGTTGTAGTTTGTGTGGGTTTGACAGAGTGGATATTAGTGTGTAATGGGTTTTTTTGTTGGAGATGTAGAAAGCTGACCTCTCTGACTCTGACACCAATCGTGACGGAGCGCAAGAAGTTGATGATTACTCAGTGAGACAGAAACCTAGAAACGTCCAGTGGCCTAGGAGTAGAACACAATTACATGTCAAATTGCCCTTCAAACACGCCTCTCCGCTCGGATCTTGATCAATATTCAAAGCGCGGGCGTGTTTACACAAGAAAGCGGCAAGGATTCTGTAAGCAGTTTAATCAAACGCCATCTTTTCTCAACACATAGCACTAAATAAATCTGGTGGAGAAAGTGTCAGAGTGTGTTCTGCGCTGAATGATAAGAAAGTGTTTGAACCGTCTTCAAGGACAGAGTGTGAAATGTGAATTTCACAGCTTTTCACCCGCTTTCTCGGGCTTTCTCTGCTCAAAAACTAACGCTACGGGATGAAATTTCAGCTTAAACTTGATCACTCTTCCTCAGGGCAGGGCTTTGAGGATAAAGGTCAGAGAAAGTTGCTTGGACCTTTTTTTGAAGGAAGAGACAGAATTCGCCGTGTTTTTTTCTGCCTAGTTCAGCCATGTCTGGTGACTCTATACATTTATTATTTTATTAATCCATTTAACCTTGATCTATCATGTCCTCGGGGCTGAATACAGTGACAAAAGTCTTTTTAGACACCGTTTAAAGGAATTACATCACAATGCTACCACTTTCTAGTTCTTATATTCATTGTTTTCACTGGAATGTTTCTATGACGATTTGATGGCATTCAAAATAATGAGGTCAGGTGCTAACAGTGGATCATTAGTTCTCATCCCAAAGGTGTTCACTTCTGAGAACAGTTTCACTGCTTCACAACAGTGCTGGGGACACTGGGTATGGTTGGCTTAGGCTCATGTGCAGCTGCCGTTCGTACGGAGGGTATGAACAGTATCAGTGCTGTTCACAGCTTAAGTAGAAGAACTCAATAAGGAGAGTATACATTTGTCCACCATTTTGCTAAAAGACCACACAAATTATAACTGGCGGTTGAAAAAGGTATATTATATATGTTTGTGTATGTTCATGTTAAACTCTGGCAACCCAGCGTGAAAAAATCAGCTTTAACACTTCCCTAACTCTAACTCTAAACCCAACCCTAAGCCTAACTATTAAACTAAACCCAGTCATAAGCCTAATTGTAAAGTACTAAATGTTCAGAGCACTGTTTTGCAGCTCTTCCTTGGGTACGCAGCAGTGTTTGAGAGTATTTAGTGGAACAGCACCACCAGTGGATGGGTGCTCACTTCATGAACGTACAAGAAATATGAATTTTGATGAAGCAAGATCTTGTTGCGGCCTGGAGGTTGTGGGTTCGATTCCCGCTCCAGGTGACTGTCTGTGAGGAGTTGGTGTTTCTCCCTGTGTCCGCGTGGGTTTGCTCCGGGTGCTCCGGTTTCCTCCCACAGTCCAAAAACACATGTTGGTAGGTGGATTGGTGACTCAAAAGTGTCCGTAGGTGTGAGTGTGTGAGTGAATGTGTGTGTGTGTGTGTTGCCCTGTGAAGGACTGGCGCCCCCTCCAGGGTGTATTCCCGCCTTGCACCCAATGATTCCAGGTAGGCTCTGGACCCACTGCGACCCTGAACTGGATAAGCGGTTACAGATAATGAATGAATGAATGAAAGATCTTGTTGCAGATGAACACGTAGCTCCAGAGTAAAAGCGCTGACACCAAACATGACTTGGCTGATGGATGATACTTAGTTTCACACTGGAGATCTATTTGAGTCTTGAGAGCAGTCCACTCAAGCCTGGACTTGTCTATGTCTGACTGGCTAGCATGGCCTCCGCAGTGATTAGCAACACTCTCTCTCTCTCTCTCTCTCTCTCTCTCTCTCTCTCCTCCAGGCTGTGCACCATCTGTCTGCCCAAACTCACTGCAGCGTACACAGGTCACCTTTATAGTGATGACCACACCAGCGGGAATGCAGCTAATAGCAAACGCAACAATCTGAACTAGACACTGTCTGATTCAAGAGTTTAAAGTTCATTTGTCAATCATATTTCAGAAACTGACCTGTCAAATGCTGAAGGCTGACTGTTACAACATTCCCAAAATAACCAAACACTTGTGGACACTGCTCATACATCATTAATTCAGAGTGTCTCTGTTTCGTCACTCTTCACTTATAAGAAGATTTTTTAGTGTAAGAACACTGCTGTAAGGATTAGATGGCTGCCAGGGTTTGATAGCATTAGTACGTTTATGTACAGATGATTTAATAATAAACTTCAGTGAATCTGACAGAAAAACGCTGTCAGTCCCAGACACTCTGTCTCTATAGACGTCCAACACTGCAGGGTCTCTTATAAAAAATCCAGTTCTTTGGTCTCTAAAACCTGGAACGTGAGCGAGTGAGGGAGCGGGCGAGTGAAATATAAATGAACAGAAGGAAGCCTGGAGAGATGAGGGAGAAAAAGAAAAGGAAGAAAAGGATGACAAATGAGAGTGGTGAGGTGTCTTATTGTTCGGACTCAAGTCAATCCGCACTCCTTTTCTCTCTTTGACTTTTTAAATATCTCTCTCTCTCTCTCTCTCTCTCTCTCTCTCTCTCTTTTCCTCAGGCTGTTCTTCTCCACATTCTAAGGCACAATCATAACTCTAGGACCAGAGAGGAGACATTTAAAGAGGCCCATAGTGCACATTTTTTCTTATTCTATTTTCTCTGTTCTATGACCATTTTACAGCCACATATTATCCTAACACTAAAGCGCTGACATTAAAATTATCCTTTTACAGGACTATAAACGCACTTCATTTTAGCTGTTATTGGAACAAGACACACTCTCCCACTTCGAATAAAAGGAAAAAAAAACATGTTGGTAGGTGAATTGGTTGATGAAATGGACTAGTGTCCCTTGTATCCAGTGATTCAGGGTAGGCTCCGTACCCACCGCAGCCCTGAACTGGATAAGTGGGTACACACAATAAATGAATGTATAAATGGATGAATGAAAATTGTCACCATATTTTCTTTTGCTGAGACCTGAATGCTGAAAAGGATGACTGTCTGTGAGGAGTGTGGTGTGTTCTCTCTGTGTCTGCGTGGGTTTCCTCCGGGTGACTGTCTGTGAGGAGTGTGGTGTGTTCTCCCTGTGTCTGCGTGGGTTTCCTCCAGGTGACTGTCTGTGAGGAGTGTGGTGTGTTCTCCCTGTGTCCGCGTGGGTTTCCTACGGGTGCTCCGGTTTCCTCCCACAGTACAAAAATACACATTGGTAGGTGGATTGACGACTCAAATGTGTCCGTAGGTGTGAGTGTGTGAGTGAATGTGTGTGTGTGTGTGTGTTGCCCTGTGAAGGACTGGTGCCCCCTCCAGGGTGTATTCCCGCCTTGCGCCCAATGATTCCAGGTAGGCTCTGGACCCACTGCGACCCTGAACTGGATAAGGGTTACAGATAATGAATGAATGAATGAATGAATGAATGAATGAATAAATGAATGAAACGAAACTCAGCATGATTAGATTCAAGTTTACTATTTTATAACTCAAAGAATAAAAAAAAAACAGTCGATTAATTTGGCTATAATTAAAAATTCAGCTCTTGGATGAACAAAAGAATGTTCTAAGATATTTACATATTTTGCAACTGGAAACATTGTGTACATTTATTTTCTCTGAACAAGCTTTAATTAGGAATGCAGGAGAAATATTGAGGTATTAGCAATTCTGAGTGGACTTTAAAGTTTGTGTTTTCCACATCAAGCCAATTAAGATGATGATAAAACTGCGGCCCACACAATCTTCCCATAAAAAGAGCTTTCATTTTTTTTTAAAAGGGTGTTCTTCAGTCAAGATAATCTTCAATAATTCTGTCCTTCTGTATCTCACATGCTATAAAGCCCCATAAGCTCTAAAAACTCTAGAAACTTGGCCTTATGGCACATTCTTTTCATGTGAAACATCTCGTATCACAGTAGCTTCATGGTCATGAACTGGAGGTCATGTGCTCCCATTGAAGTGAGAGTTGAATGACAAACGCATCTTAATATTCCCATATATTTCAAAAGGTAAACTCAGTTCATTAGTCAGAACAAGTATTATCTACTGGGCTTACTTAATTACTTTTTAAACACTGGGTTGAGACACATGAGGGTAGAGTGCCAAGTTAACAAATCTGCATCCAATAAAGAGGGTAGACAGGTTTTAAAATGAGGAAAACGTAAAGAGCAAGGGAGAAAGAAGAGAGAACAAGATATAAACAAAAAAGAGGAGAAAGAAAGCAGGACAGAGAAGGAAAAGATAAAAAAAAGATAACTGAGGCCTGTCATTAGCACCATGCTAACTTGTGCTTCCATATCTTTCTAGCTACATTAAAGTGGGGAATAGGACTAACCGATTTGATTGGTTGATCACACAGAAGAACGAGAGTAAATTTAACAGAAATCTGCTGCATTTTTAGTATGACTGAAGGTCATAATGTTGCTCCTTTTGACCACCAGCCAGTGCTGAGGAGGGACCAGGATGTGGAGGCTACCCCACAGCACCTGGCAGTGGTTTAAAATGCTCTGAAGCGTTGAAGCTATTGTTTAATTTATCCTCCAAAGCTAGCTGCCAAACCTTCGCAGGACCAGCCTTGTTTGTCTAAATACATTTGGTCCATTGCTCCTGCTTGTCCTGAAATGGACGCCGGACATTAGCGTAACTAGCTGTCACACGCAGCCTGGTGCTAGCATGTTACACTTTATCACCACAAATCCAAGGCTGCATCTAAAACAAGCTTAAATACAGACCTGCCACAAGTCAAATACAGGCTACAAGCATTTAGCTCAGGAAGGAGGGGACCTAGCAAATGGTGCCCTGAAGGTAGGTGGAATTAGCATTCACATTTAGGTCTGTGGGTTTTAATAAAATTATAGTTTGTTTGGTAAAATTACAATCAAATTGTCCACTTGTATCAAATGTGTTAAATCAGGAAAAGACATGTTGAATGTCACAGCAAACCGCTTTGAGGCTAACAGGGCCATAGATAACATAGGGCTTAAACTGTTACCCGTTAGCTACATTAGCTTTTTCATTCCAGTGGTAACTGGTTGAGCATATGTTCCCAAAGCTATATTGGCCTTGTAGTTCAGTGCTGAATGTATAAACTGACGTTATTCGCTTGCTACATTTGGCTCATAGCTTTGAAATTCCATGTATTCTCCCTAATTGCTAGTTGTTATCAATTCTTCCTTGATAGCTACTCCCTCAGTCACACAAAGTCCACAACCTGGGAGAATAAAGGCAAACAAGCTTTGAGACTTGTGAAGCCATCTTTTTTCAAATTGCCACTGGACAGCTCAGCACGCTGAAGGAGGACATGAACTGCCCAGACCTGAAACATCAGCCTACAGAGGCCAGCAATGGTTAGCACTGTGTTTGTGAGTGGAACATCCCACCAATCGGGGTCTGAACCAGCGATTTCCTAATAATACTATAATGACCACTTATTGGCTCCAAAGTTAATTTGATAGATAAACGTATATGTTAGCTACATTAGCCTTGTAGGTCCAGCACTAAATTTACAGAAGCAAACGTCCTACACCAGACATGTCTTGACTACATATGGGGTAAGCTGAGGAAGAACTGAGTGAATTTAATTTTCCTCTGTTGTGCTAACACTGTGCTGTAGCTCTGGGGTTGTTTTGTGGTGGGTTACATTGTGTCAGAGGATGACACTCTTTTTATTCATCTTGATTCCCCCTCTTCCTCTCACTGTTGCTGGAAGCCCCTCGGTGAGGATGAATTGAGGTGAAATTCTGGGATAGAATATTTATTTTTATATTTATATCCTCACAAAAGACTCCAGCCTTCAGCTTGGCCTCAGGTTAGCACCCCAGCTAACGACTGAATTCTCAGCAACACAATGGAAGAACTGGAAAAGTCTCTCCAGGTTGGTGTGTGGGTAGGTTCTCATAAATAATGTTTTCAGCTTAGCTTCTCTCAAAATATTTATTTAAATACTTCAAGAAGCCATAACTTTTTTTCTGGATTATTTTCCTGGAACATGCAGAGTGATTGTGCAGCTGATGCAATTCTCAGCTATAAGGGTGTTGCTTGGTGGTTGCTTTGGTGTCCTAGGTGGATACTAGGATGTTGGTAGGTATTAGGGTGTGGCTACAGGGATGTAAGCTATTCCAGTTGGTTGCTGACATGTTGCTAAGTAGTTCCTATGGTATCATATGTGGTTGCTATGGTATTCCCAGCAGTCTCTCTGGTGTTATTGGCAATTTTTTATGTATCTAATTCAGTTGCTAGGGTGTTTCTAAAACGTATCTATTGTTTTCTAGGTAGTTACAGTGTAAAAGGTAAAAGGTGTGCCGACAGGGATGCAAAATATTTCAGGTTTCAGATATCCCTATGTAGTTGCTAAGCTAAACATTATGGTTGCAAGGTTTTTAGACTAGGTGGTTGCTAGGCAGAATTTGCTGAGGCAATCCATTTTTTTTGGCTGTAGTATGCTTGGTAGTTATTAGGGTTTGGCTACAGGGTGTGTGTGATTTCCCGGTGGTTGCTACGGTTTGGATATTTAGTTGCCATAATATCTGAAGATGTTTCTAAGCTGTTGCTAAGCTTTGACTATTGTGTTCTTGTCAGATGCTAGGGTGTTGCTTCGCAGTTACTTTGGTATGCATTGGTATGATTGCTAGGATATTCCTTGTAGTTTCTACATGATCATTACTTCATATGTAAGCAGATTGTTATTGTTACTACACCTTTAACACTGATGTATTTAAATTAGCTCAGTCTTCATTGGATGATTCATTCAAAAATAGCCTGGGCTGAAAAACTCCACATAGCCCATACAAAGTTACCATGGTAACACCATCATATATTGCATCAGAAGCAATGGGTGGGGCCAATTTACTGTAGGCTGAATAAGTTAATACATGTAAATGTATGTTGTTATGACACGACAAAACAAATGATATAAATATGTTTTCTTTGTATCAGTTGTATGTTCATGACATTTAGAAACAATCTGTATCAAACTCTTACTTCAAAC
Source organism: Hoplias malabaricus (assembly GCF_029633855.1). Taxonomy (NCBI): domain Eukaryota; kingdom Metazoa; phylum Chordata; class Actinopteri; order Characiformes; family Erythrinidae; genus Hoplias; species Hoplias malabaricus. The sequence goes on from NC_089803.1 coordinate 63,851,060, forward strand.
AAGTAAGGGACATTTGATTTTGCTTGATATAAGCCCTTATTTAAATGTTAAAGGAAAGAACAGAGGCTAACACGCTTTGTCAATGCTGCAAGTAAACATTGTTATGTTAATAAAGCCTCTTTGAGTCGAGTGGAAAAAAAGGGCTTGAAAGTGACAGACAGCTGAAAATTGGTGGTTAAAAATCAAGCTTAAAACACTAGCCTTTTAACTTTGAGATAAGTGAATTGTGTTTGATCGCACCCTTTCATTTAAAAAAATCTGAGTAAATTAACTTTCCCATGAGGCAGATCTATGAGTCATGGAGTTATGAGAAAAAAGAGGTTAGAACTGAACTGAACTGAACCGATTGGTCTTCATGTTATAAAAGAGATATTTATACTGACATCTAGACGTCTGGATGTATCAGAATTTAAGTACTAACACTCCCTATTTGGAGAACCTGCTCCCTGTTAGCCTCAAAGCAGTTTGCTGTGACATTCAACATGTCTTTTCCTGATTTAACACATTTGATACAAGTGACCAATTGGATTGTAATTTCACCAAACTATAACTTTATTAATAAAACTCACAGACTTTGACCTAAATGTGAATGCTAATTCCACCTACCTTCAGGGCACCATTTCTTAGGTCTCCTCCATCCTGAGCTTAATACTTGTAGCCTGTATTTGACTTGTGGCAAGTCTGTATTTAAGCTTGTTTCAGATGCAGCCTTGGATTTGTGGTGATAAATTGTAACATGCTAGCACCAGGCTGCGTGTGACAGCTAGTTACGCTAATGTCCGGCGTCCATTTCAGGACAAACAGGAGCAATGGACCAAATGTATTTAGACAAACAAGGCTGTTCCTGCGAAGGTTTGGCAGCTAGCTTTGGAGGATAAATTAAACAATAGCTGCAACGCTTCAGAGCATTTTAAACCACTGCCAGGTGCTGTGGGGTAGCCTCCACATCCTGGTCCCTCTTCAGCACTGGCTGGTGGTCAAAAGGAGCAACATTATGACCTTCAATCATACTAAAAATGCAGCAGATTTCTGTTAAATTTACTCTCGTTCTTCTGTGTGATCAACCAATCAAATCAATTAGCCCTATTCCCCACTTTAATGTAGCTAGAAAGATTATGGAAGCACTAATTAGCATGGTGCTAAAGTGGTTCCCTCATGCACTACAAAGTAATTGGACGCTTCATCTCATGTGAGATGGGGCAGCAAAATGGCACTGCAGGTAGCTCCAGCACTGCAGCTCTAGGTTCCTGGGGTTGGGGGTTCAATCCCCGCATTGGTGGCTGTCTATGGGGAGCTTGGTGTTTTCCCCAGGTGCTCGTGTGTGGTTAAAGCTATCAGAGAAGCGTATAATAGTGAAAGAAACAGTCTGTGTGACCAGCCTTGGTCTAAAATGGTATGCTTTTATATCAATATACAACTTAAAATATGTGATTTTCAAAGTTTTAATGTGAACTCGTGTTGTGACACATTCTACTCAGCAGTACACTCAGCATTCTAGCTGCAAACAGTGGGGGTAGGTTGAGGTTTCTTGGCCAAAACGCTTGGGTGCAGAATTTAACAAAATAACTACAATTTAATCCACAGTCACAATATTCATGAGTCAAATTGAAATTTGATATTTTCCCCTCAATTCTGTGGGCCCTGTATCAGCCCCTTCACTTCCACTGCGCCTTGTTTCTCTGAAATGAAATTAATGGGGCGTTATATGAAACGACACAATTAACCCTTTCCAGGTTTTTTCCTCATAATGAACAGATGGAGTAATGGGAAGAGCTCACACTTGCTGTGTGTGTGTGTGTGTGTGTGTGTGTGTGTGTGTGTGTGTGTGTGTGTAATTAGGACTCAGGAGCCACTTGTAAGTGGGACGCTGGTCATTTAGCACAGCTGTTAGCCAGTTGCTAACATGCATGTGTAGGTGTGTGTGTGTGTAAAGGCATGTGCTTGGAACTAGGTCACCAAGGAAGTCGCCATGGCGACAGCACGTGAGTTCTGTAATGCTAGTTGCTCTACATCTTCCCCTACTGGTGGGAGCTTGTTCCATTTGCTGCAGTAACAGCTCTTTCTTAATGGAGATTATACAAACTCTTCACTATATGTGCTCCTTAAAACACAGGGACATATAGATGTGTTTGTATGTTATTTCAGCCACTGATCATTTGTAGGAACTCATTTTGAAGAGGTGTGTAGTTGAGCTTTATTGATTTATCTCCCTCTTATCCCCAATGTTCTCCAGAACGTCCTCTTGTAACCTTGTCATTAAACAGCAGCAGAGCTCTGATGCTTATCTCCATTCATTAGAGCTCTTCACCAGAGAGAGACAGTGAGAGCTGGTGAAAAGGAAGAGGAGGGGAACAGATAGGAAAAATGACAGAACGAGGGGGAGAAGGAGGATAGAGGCTTACAGAGAGAGACAGAGGTGCTCTGGGAGGTATAGAACCATCTATACATTCTCCATCAATCTGAAGAACTCATTTATGATGGTTCTTCAAGTGTTCAGGGTTCTATATTGAACCATTTCCTTTACCAAAGAACCCTTGGCAGAACCATAATTTTCCACTACTTCACAGCCCAGTGTCGGGGGGTCTTTATACCCCTCTGTCAGACACCTGGCATTGATGCAAGTCATATATTATAATATCAAATCTAATCAAAATGTCTTTATATAGAACATTATACAACTGATGCTGTATCAGAACAGAAAAGGCACCTGGCGGGGCTTCTTGTACATGGCAAATAAAGAGTTAACCTATATTTCATTTTTCATTTGCCGTCATCTGCCACAGACTGTACTCTCGGTAAATGGAGGCTGCATTTACTGTTTCTTCCTGAAGCCCATGTGATTATCCCACACTCCATCCCTCCATCTCTCCCTCTCTCTCTCTCTAATGCACATCTCCAGTATCAGGGCAGAGCTGAGGCTTCAAAGGCAGGAGAGATTCAGTAAACACCCAAAGCCATAAGCCCTCATTACACACAGATTCCTGCTCTATTTCCAGCTACATATGCAGTACTGTGCAGAAGTTAGAGACCCCCAGAGGAGGGGAGTAACTAGTTACATTTACTGAAGTGTATGTACTTGCACTTAAGTCAAATATTAATGGGATTTTTATGCCCACTATATTTTCAAGTATATTTATGCACACAGGGATCGATTTTTCCCTCAGGTCCATTTTAGCTCTTCATATTTAGCTCCTGGCTTCATTTCAGCTGTATTTAAAAATATCACTGCTTGGGCCAAACCGAAAATACCTACAGTTCTGTCTCCTCCAAAAAGCCTACTGCAAGTACTGAGTGACGTGGAATGGATTTAAAGAAAACCATTAATTATAAACACAGCTCATTGTCTAATGGTGCTTTTCCACTAAATGGGTCCGGCTCTACACGAGTAGACTCGATACGGCTCGGCTCGGCATGCTCAAAGCTTGTCGCTTTTCCATTGACAGGGCTCCCCCTGCAAAATGCGGCCGGTGACATCACAAAACCTTGTCTCTGACAGGATTCTGGTTTTGAAAACCACAACAATGGCTGCAGTAAAGTTAGGCGCTGTTTACTCGTCATGAATTCGCTCTGCAGAGTTTACACGTCACCATTTAGTACCTAATCTGCACGGTCGGAGTGAGTTGGGACTGAAAACCTACCCGATTCCAGGGAACAGGTACCAGATTTGGCCAGTGGAAAAGCAAAACAGCCGTGCAGAGTCGAGTCGTGTAGGTTCCATGCAGTGGAAAAGCGCTTTGAGTGTGTTCTCACAGTGTGTGAAGTCAGAGTGTGTGTGTGATGTCCTGTGTCCTGCCCTAGTAAACACTCAGAGGTTCAAGTCATCGAATGTAAGAAAGGCACAGGAGATATTCCAGAGTTTCTCCTGCATTGGCTGCACAGGTGCTGCCCCATGCCTAAAGCATGCGGTACATTTCCGAAAAATCGGTCACAGTGCGCTGCATGTGTGAGCAACTACTCCGGGACATCTCTGGACCTCTAGTTTCTCTAGAAATTCTCCAGAGTTCATGTGCGAAAGAGGCTATACAGTGGGTCCTATGTTCTATATCTTTTCTGAGCTGGAGCTTCAAATGCAATGTATTATGGGTGAAAAGCATATGACTTGAGCCCCAGCCCTAATGGACTTTCATATGCACTTCCAATAGGGGCTATTAAACTGAGTTGGTTCCAGCAGACTGCTGTTCTGCTTTGATCTGTAAATGCAGGGCTCTCCAAGTTGGTCTGAACACCATGGATTGTGTTGAGGCCTTGTTAGTGATATGGATTGTGTGGATTGGGACGAAGCAGCGTGTCCTGATGGTGACTGAGACTCTGGGTTGGGACGAGGCAGTGTATCGTGACTGTGATTTGGACTCTGTGGACTGAATCAGATTTACAACAGGTTTGTTTTAAACACTGCAGTGGATTTCTGCTCTTTTTTGAGTGTCTGGGAGGCTGTGTGGATCAAAACGAGGCCATTTGTCCTAATGTGGAGGCCAAGGATTGAGGAGGAAAGGCTGAAAACCTGCTGGACAATGGCCTTGAGGAAAGAAATGGCATCTCTCCATTTTGAAGCCAGGAATTTCTCTCAAGTGGCTGAGCTGACCTTTCACACCACTTTTCAAAAGTGAACTGTCTGTTTCTCTCTCTCTCGTTTCATCAGAGAGCTCAGCCCTGGTTTATACTCTACCTGCCCATGACATTTCCTCCCTGCTGGGTTTAGACGACATGTCGTCAGATGTGAGTCAGGCGTTTTGACAGATTAGCATAAGACTTCCTGAAATTCGGTTAAATTTGGGTGAGATTAAGAAGAAATGTCGGCAGTCCGAACTCCAACATGCCCCACACCCTTTGGACTGGTATGAGGATGTATGTGGATTGGAAGGAGTCCAGTTGTCCCAGTTGTGATTAGGATGCTGTGTGGATTGGGACAAGAGCCAACCTCTGCAGATGGATAATGGCCTGGAGGAGAGAGAACACTTCTTTGCTTTAAAGCCAGAAATGCCTCTCGGATCTGAGCTGACAATTCACACCACTTTTCAAGAGTGAACAGACCTTCACCCTTCACCGTTTCATCCCCTACATGTAAACTGCATTTCCAGAAGTATCCAGACTTCTTCCAAACTTCTTCAGAGAGGTCAATTTCAGATGAAATTCAGTCACAGCAGGTGATTATTGTTGATTTCAGATGTTGTCAGGTTTGGGTCGGTTTCAGATTAGAGTCAAGTGATGATGGCGTTTTTGTCCTGAGTGTGAACTGACCTCTTCCTGTCCGTGAGTATCTCCTGCTTTCACTCCTCATCATCTCCTGTTCATTAAAGGCCTAATGCTCTGCCGTTCTGGGTCTGGCTCGTCTGATTTTGCAGGGGAGTATAGCATGACTCTAACAGGCTGGAAATAGCAACAAAACAAAAACACAGACTCCTCCGCTGGAAAAACCACAGAACAACTGACAACGGAACAATGGGGAAAGTGACAGCGCCTGCTATAAACCAAATATAAATAAATAAATACATTGAGCTGACACTGCATCTGTCAGTCTCTCTCTCTCTCTCTCTCTCTCTCTCTCCTTCTCCCTCTTCCTCTCCCAAGAGTGATATGATAAAAAAAAGCTGAAATGTCAGCTCTGCTCGCGTCGGCATTTCAGCTGAAAATGAATTTACATCTTTAGGTCACAGCGGCTTTACCACAGAGAAAGAGAGAGAGAGAGAGAGAGAGAGAGAGAGAGAGAGAGAGAGAGAGAGAGAAAGAGAGAGAGACAAAGAGTGAGAGACAAAGTGAAAGAGACAGAAAGAGGGAAATAGAGAGAGAGATAAAGAAAGAGAGAGAGAGAGAGAGAGAGAGAAACAGAAAGAGAGAGATAGAGAACGAGAGAGACAGAAAAAGAGAGAGAGAGAGACAGAGTGAAAGAGAAAGACAGAGAGAGAAAGAGGGAAATAGAGAGAGATAGAGAAAGAGAGACAGAAAGAAAGAGAGAGAGAGAGAGAGAGAGAGAAACAGAAAGAGAGAGATAGAGAACGAGAGAGACAAAAAGAAAGAGGGAGAGAAAGAGAGAGACAGAGTGAAAGAGAAAGACAGAGAGAGAAAGAGGGAAATAGAGAGAGAGAGAGAGAGAGAGAAACAGAAAGAGGGAGATAGAGAACGAGAGACACAGAAAAAAAAGAGAGAGAAAGAAAGAGAGAGACAAAGAGTGAAAGAGAAAGACAGAGAGAAAGAGGGAAATAGAGAGAGAGAGAGAGAGAAACAGAAAGAGGGAGATAGAGAACGAGAGACACAGAAAAAAAAGAGAGAGAAAGAAAGAGAGAGACAAAGAGTGAAAGAAAGACAGAGAGAAAGAGAGAAATAGAGAGAGATAGAGAAAGAGAGAGAGATAGAGAGAGAGACAGAAAGAGAGAGATAGAGAAAGAGAGAGACAGAAAGAGAGACACAGAGAGAGACAGAGTGAAAGAGAAAGACAGAGAGAAAAAGAAACAGAAAAAGAGAGACAAAGAATGAAAGAGAGAGAGAAACAGAAATAGAGAGAAATAGAGAGAAAAAGAGTGAAAGAGAGAGAGAGAGAGACAAAGAGCAAAAGGGAAAGACAGAGAGAGAAAAAGAGAGACAGAGGGAGAAAGAGAGAGATAGAAAAAGAGACAGAGAGAGAGAGAGAGAGACAGAGAAAGAATGAAAGAGAGAGAGAGAGAGACAGAGAGAAAGAGAGAAACAGAAATAGAGAGAAAGAGAGAGACAGAGACAAAGAGTGAAAGAGAGAGAGAGAGGGAGAGGCAGGTGGAACTTTGTTCTTCGTGATGCTGCATGCATCAAATCCTCACAGCACTAGAGTAAAGTCTGCCCTGAAGATTAAACCAGGACACCCCTCATTTCAGAAGAACCCAGGGGTAAGAAGGTGTCCAATCACTTTTGTCCGTGTGGCGTACCGTGTCTTAACTCCCTTCAGGAGCCGCACTGATATTTTTATACCTTTTTTCTATCAACTTTTCCAAAAAACACCAACTTTTTTTCTTACTATCTTCTTCTTTCTCTCTCTCCATCTTTCTCTCTCTCTCTCTCTCTCCACTGAAGCTCTTGTGGCTCTCCCTCTCTCCTGCTCTTTCTCCCGAGGTGTGAATGTTGTGACGTTGAAATTCAGAAATAACACAAGAATGAGGAGCCAGCTTTGTTCCTAAGCAACCTGCAGAAACCTTCACAAATCCAACTACTTTACTACTAACACATTAATAATATATTAACATGTTTACAACATGCTAATAACTGCATTGTGTGTTAATCATTCGAACAGATGCTGGTGTTGAGGCATGACACTGTAGTTACTGTAGAACTCAGAGACAGAGCCATGAACGCTAACGTGGAGAACAGAACATTAGCTCATGACCTGGGAACTGTTTTTAACTGTGCATTCTCCCAGCTCCTCTACAGTTACAGACTGTAGACCACCTGTTGCTCTGCATACTTTGTTTGCACTTCAGTGGTCTGGTCCCCCAGAGGACGACTACACTACAGGTGTGATCTACGTGGTGGACCATTCTCAGTGGTGCTGGAGTGTTAGTGCGGGTGGATCAGACACAGCAGTGCTGCTGGAGTTTCATTTTTTAATTCTGTTAACTTTAAGAGTGAGGATACAATCAGGATCTGCTCTTGTTTCAGATCTGAACAATACATATATATATCAGAGGCGATTGCTCTAAGACTGTTGTGTGTACATGTCAGTGAATAAATATGCACTACAATGCGCTCAACTTTTGTTCAGAATCAGTTTCTTATCACTGGCAAAGATGCGGCTTTCCTCTCAATCATTCCCACAGCTTCACAGTGCTTTAAACAGCGTAGTGCAGCAAAACGAGACGAGTGATTGGATAAATGCTGGGCTTTGTCCCGCCCATCGGACGCTCAACGTCTCTGGGGGTCTATGGGGCAGTGAGCTGGCCTCGGCTGGCCTGGACTCTCAGCTTCTGCCTGATGATTGGATGATCTGTCTGAGGCTGAATCCCTTTTTGATTGACAGCGAAATGAGCGAATCAGCGATTCTTTGGTGTAAAGATCCGTGGGAGCATTACATTTTCATTCTGTTCTGAGTTGAACCAGACTTTCTTAAACCCATTAGCGGCATTTTCTTTGTTAAAAATGACTAGCAACAAATCGAGCTTCTATTTCTGGTGTTTTTTTTGTAGCTGCTTGTGTTTGGAGACTGACTTCTATCACTCTTTCTGACTTCTATCGCAGTTTCTGTCCAGCGGGTGCTGCTGAGCCCCTCCACCGTCACAAAGCACACACAGGAGGACACACTTCACATGGACCAAGGCCGTTTAAGCAGCCTAGCTCTGCTGGCCATTGAGAGGACACTAGTCAAGTCCCTGGAAAAGACGCCTTGTTGGTACGACAGGGTCACAGATCATTTTCTTGAAAAGGAACGGAGGGAATAATTTACGTATAAATAAACCGGCACATTTTATGATGTAGGCCGAACTTGAGCTTCCCCTCCTTGAAAGACCAGCATCCGCCACTGATATATAGATATGTATATAACAACAATAAATCATCACATAATATTCTTCCAACAATTTCAGAATGAGAGATAATAGATCTACTGACTGATCTGAGATGGTTTGATTGCTCAGACACCATTGGCTGCATATGGTGTATGCAAAAACATACTACAGTTCTGTAAATGTATTACCTCAGAAAAACAACAACTGAAGCCAAAACTCAGAGTCCCCAGAGAGAACGGTGTTCCCAAGATGGCTGCCATGAAAAGAGAGACAAGTAGAGTTAACAGTTCCGTAAAAATAACACAGTTGTTTCTGTCTATCAGTGCCATAGAGGCAAATCCCAGCAGAGATCCGAAAGAATCTGGACAGCTCCTCAAAGATAAGAAGAGATACACAGGGAATATTCCAGAATCAGAGGAATCACCTCAAACCCCACCCAGATCCCTTCAACTCCTCTGGTTTATCCTGGTGGGGCCTGAGACCGTTCTTCAGACCCCAACGTCTACTTCACTGGCCACTACATTACAAACACCCCCTTCTACTTCCACACACTGGCCACTTTATTAGAAACAACCCATCCCTTCTACTTCCACACACTGGCCACTTTATTAGAAACACCTCCCCCCCTTCTACTTCCACACACTGGCCACTTTATTAGAAACAACCCATCCCTTCTACTTCCACACACTGGCCACTTTATTAGAAACACCTCCCCTCCCTTCTACTTCTACACACTGGCCACTTTATTAGAAACACCTCCCCTCCCTTCTACTTCTACACACTGGCCACTTTATTAGAAACACCTCCCCTCCCTTCTACTTCCACACACTGGCCACTTTATTAGAAACACCTCCCCTCCCTTCTACTTCCAAACACTGGCCACTTTATTAGAAACACCTCCCCTCCCTTCTACTTCCACACACTGGCCACTTTATTAGAAACACCTCCCCTCCCTTCTACTTCCAAACACTGGCCACTTTATTAGAAACACCTCCCCTCCCTTCTACTTCCACACACTGGCCACTTTATTAGAAACAACCCATCCCTTCTACTTTCACACACTGGCCACTTTATTAGAAACACCTCCCCTCCCTTCTACTTCTACACACTGGCCACTTTATTAGAAACAACCCTTCCCTTCTACTTCCACACACTGGCCACTTTATTAGAAACAACCCATCCCTTCTACTTTCACACACTGGCCACTTTATTAGAAACAACCCTTCCCTTCTACTTCTACACATTGGCCACTTTATTAGAAACACCTCCCCCGCTTCTACTTCTACACATTGGCCACTTTATTAGAAACACCTCCCCTCCCTTATACTTCCAAACACTGGCCAATTTATTAGAAACACCTCCCCTCCCTTCTACTTCCACACACTGGCCACTTTATTAGAAACACCTCCCCTCCCTTCTACTTCTACACATTGGCCACTTTATTAGAAACACCTCCCCCGCTTCTACTTCTACACATTGGCCACTTTATTAGAAACACCTCCCCTCCCTTATACTTCCAAACACTGGCCACTTTATTAGAAACAACCCATCCCTTCTACTTTCACACACTGGCCACTTTATTAGAAACAACCCTTCCCTTCTACTTCTACACATTGGCCACTTTATTAGAAACACCTCCCCCGCTTCTACTTCTACACATTGGCCACTTTATTAGAAACACCTCCCCTCCCTTATACTTCCAAACACTGGCCAATTTATTAGAAACACCTCCCCTCCCTTCTACTTCCACACACTGGCCACTTTATTAGAAACACCTCCCCTCCCTTCTACTTCTACACATTGGCCACTTTATTAGAAACACCTCCCCCGCTTCTACTTCTACACATTGGCCACTTTATTAGAAACACCTCCCCTCCCTTATACTTCCAAACACTGGCCAATTTATTAGAAACACCTCCCCTCCCTTCTACTTCCACACACTGGCCACTTTATTAGAAACACCTCGCTTCCTTCTACTTCCACACACTGGCCATTTTATTAGAAACACCTCCCCTCCCTTCTACTTCCACACACTGGCCACTTTATTAGAAACACCACCCCCCCTTCTACTTCCAAACACTGGCCACTTTATTAGAAACACCTCCCCTCCCTTCTACTTCTACACACTGGCCACTTTATTAGAAACACCTCCCCTCCCTTCTACTTCCACACACTGGCCACTTTATTAGAAACACCTCCCCTCCCTTCTACTTCCACACACTGGCCACTTTATTAGAAACACCTCGCCTCCCTTCTACTTCCACACACTGGCCACTTTATTAGAAACACCTCCCCCCCTTCTACTTCCACACACTGGCCACTTTATTAGAAACACCTCCCCTCCCTTCTACTTCTACACATTGGCCACTTTATTAGAAACACCCCCCCCCCCTTCTACTTCCACACACTGGCCACTTTATTAGAAACACCTCCCCTCCCTTCTACTTCCACACACTGGCCACTTTATTAGAAACACCTCCCCCCCTTCTACTTCCACACACTGGCCACTTTATTAGAAACACCTCCCCTCCCTTCTACTTCTACACATTGGCCACTTTATTAGAAACACCCCCCCCCCCTTCTACTTCCACACACTGGCCACTTTATTAGAAACACCTCCCCTCCCTTCTACTTCCACACACTGGCCACTTTATTAGAAACACCTCCCCCCCTTCTACTTCCACACACTGGCCACTTTATTAGAAACACCTCCCCTCCCTTCTACTTCCACACACTGGCCACTTTATTAGAAACACCCCCCCCCCTTCTACTTCCACACACTGGCCACTTTATTAGAAACACCTCCCCTCCCTTCTACTTCTACACATTGGCCACTTTATTAGAAACACCTCCCCCGCTTCTACTTCTACACATTGGCCACTTTATTAGAAACACCTCCCCTCCCTTATACTTCCAAACACTGGCCACTTTATTAGAAACACCTCCCCTCCCTTCTACTTCCACACACTGGCCACTTTATTAGAAACACCTCGCTTCCTTCTACTTTCACACACTGGCCATTTTATTAGAAACACCTCCCCTCCCTTCTACTTCCACACACTGGCCATTTTATTAGAAACACCTCCCCTCCCTTCTACTTCCACACACTGGCCACTTTATTAGAAACACCTCGCTTCCTTCTACTTTCACACACTGGCCATTTTATTAGAAACACCTCCCCTCCCTTCTACTTCCACACACTGGCCACTTTATTAGAAACACCACCCCCCCTTCTACTTCCACACACTGGCCACTTTATTAGAAACACCCCCCCCCCTTCTACTTCCACACACTGGCCACTTTATTAGAAACACCTCCCCTCCCTTCTACTTCCACACACTGGCCACTTTATTAGAAACACCTCCCCTCCCTTCTACTTCCACACACTGGCCACTTTATTAGAAACACCACCCCCCTTCTACTTCCACACACTGGCCACTTTATTAGAAACACCCCCCCCCCTTCTACTTCCACACACTGGCCACTTTATTAGAAACACCTCCCCTCCCTTCTACTTCCACACACTGGCCACTTTATTAGAAACACCTCCCCTCCCTTCTACTTCCACACACTGGCCACTTTATTAGAAACACCTCCCCTCCCTTCTACTTCCACACACTGGCCACTTTATTAGAAACACCCCCCCCCCCCTTCTACTTCCACACACTGGCCACTTTATTAGAAACACCTCCCCTCCCTTCTACTTCCACACACTGGCCACTTTATTAGAAACACCTCCCCTCCCTTCTACTTCCACACACTGGCCACTTTATTAGAAACACCTCCCCTCCCTTCTACTTCCACACACTGGCCACTTTATTAGAAACACCTCCCCTCCCTTCTACTTCCACACACTGGCCACTTTATTAGAAACACCTCCCCTCCCTTCTACTTCCACACACTGGCCACTTTATTAGAAACACCCCCCCCCCCCTTCTACTTCCACACACTGGCCACTTTATTAGAAACACCTCCCCTCCCTTCTACTTCCACACACTGGCCACTTTATTAGAAACACCCCCCCCCCCTTCTACTTCCACACACTGGCCACTTTATTAGAAACACCTCCCCTCCCTTCTACTTCCACACACTGGCCACTTTATTAGAAACACCTCCCCTCCCTTCTACTTACACACTGGCCACTTTATTAGAAACATCTCCCCTCCCTTCTACTTCCACACACTCGCCGCTGAAACTTTAATGGAATGGTGGCCCTGGCCTGTCTGCTTCTGCATGAATGGGAACTTTCACAGCGAACGATGCGAATGTCATTGATCGAAGCTTGGTCATATCCCATAATCCTCCACCAATCCTTTGTAGTGTAAACACCCTGGAGGCGTGTCGTCTCACAGCAACAACAACAAAACATGAGATCCACAGCCAAGCGTAAAGATGCTCAGAGCTTAACTTCAGCTTGGCTTCTAGTCAGAGGTCACTGTCTGGGGCCCAGACCTGGGGGATTCCCGATTAGTTGGACAAATTAAACCAAGACCTGTCCCTGAAAGACACACCAATTATCTCCTCTACTCTGGCACAAGCTGGACTTCTCTGGCTAACTGAGGAAGCCTGCTTAGTGCATCCATCTTCACTGATTTGATAGAACAGTACAGAATAATCACACCTCCTCCGCTCACAGACTCGTTCAGGGGTCACCCAGAAATTATCCAATTATTAATTAGGATTTTTGAATGCACATAACTCAAGCCATAAAAACAGCTGCTCACTAAACAGAAGTCACACTGTGTATTCCTTTAATCGCATTTTTAAAATGTACTTTGTTGCTCATTACATCCTGCAATGAGGGCTTTAAATTCAGACGTGTCTGTCATTCATTTTTCATCTATTGTGTGAGACTTGAATTGCTCTGACTCCCACAGTATAGAAGGATCATTCTTCCTGCAGAAATAAACTTGCTAATGTCAAACCAAATTCAGAATTGGATACCCCCAGAGGTAAAACAGACTTGTCTTCTAGCAAACAAAGCTGGGGAGAGACCAGTAATGTACTTCCCATCCACACTCCACGATTTTAAACAACTTGCTCCCAACAGCAGTGTGTGCTGTCTCAAATCCCTGTTATGTGTCTTTAAGAACATGGCCAAACATTTTTGTGCATTAAAGTGAACAACAGAAAGGGGGCGCTGTGGGAGCTCATTGACTGGAAATGTGACCCTCTGAAAACAGGTGGAGAAAAACAAACCCAGTAGCCCACCACAGTTGTGAGTTTAGCACTGAGCTTGGGTTAAGAGCAGAAAAAGCATGAAAACAGACAACGCAGAAGACCCTTCGCTCCACTTTGTGCTCACAGGTATGAGGCCTTATCCTCTAATTATGTGTGTTTTGAGCCTCAGTTCACTGGAAAGGTATATGCTGTGGTGTGCTAAACCAAGTGCCTGTAAGCTGGCCGGCTCTGCTTCTAAACAGAACCTTCTTAGTTCACATATTTTCAAACCAGTCACTGAAATGTGCTCCCTAAGAGAAATGTGCTCACAGTAGTTTTATCTTTTCATATTTTAAATCAAACAATTAATAACAAGTAATTCCCCATGTTCCCTTTTCAAAACAATAAAACGACTGGCCGAAATGGACACGAACCCCACACCGACCCGTTCAGCACCTGTTAACAGTTCAGAAACTTTCTCTGGAATTAAACCACTGGCAATTTGTCGCAACTGTTAATTTATAACTGTTAATGTGGAAAAACTGGAAAAACCAATGAAATATTCCCTGAAACATCTGGCCTTCTGCTGATTAAGAGCTGCTCAGCCAACCTTTGTGTGGCTTTGGGTCTGAATGAGTAAAGAAAGAGGAGTAAAAAGGTCTCAATAGCCGGAGATGACAGAGAGAACATGCTGTAATTAGTCAGAGCTGATAGCATCCGTCTTGTCTGGAAGAGTGAACACACAATAGCAGCCGCACAAAAGAGGACGTGCAAAAATCACACACAGAGCTGTTCTTCCTGAACGATGTGAGGCTTAACAGCTGCAGAGGTTATCACTGCCTCCGAAAGACCTTTCTGTCCAGCCACAGAGTCCCACTTCCCCAGGGGTCTCTGCCGTTTTTATGGGTTTTTTTGTGTGTTTCTCGGCCCCACTGTGACCTGCTTGTGTCCTGGGGGATATCTCGGCTACGGAGCTGAGCTTCTCTGATAAAGTCATTCAGCTCCAGCTCAAACATACGCAGAGGATGCGCTGTTAAACCCCGAGGGAAGAGGGGCCCGTCAGCTCTCAGACTGAATGTAGAGTATGAAGAAGAAGAGCAGAAGTAGCTGTTCCACCGAAGGTTCTCCTTTTCTTCAGTGGCCAGTGTTTGTTTGTTTGTGTGTGTGTGTGTGTGTGGTGCCCTGTGATGGACTGGTGCCCCATTCACGGTGTGTTCTTGCGCTCCAGGTAGGCTGCAGCCCCAATGTGACCCTGAGCAGGATGCTACCCACTCGTTATTATTTTGTTTGTTAATTAATTATTCATTATATTTTTAAAATAATTACAATAATAACATCATAAATATTGGAATCAGAGCTTGATTTTTTTTTTGGATGGATGCATGAAAAATCAGAGCTTACTATGGTTATGATTGCCATGGTAACAGTCGCCATGGTTACATCCCAAACAAATGGCTCATCTTTCTCATTTCATTGTCTTTTTTCCTTTTTTGGTAGTTTTTATTTATTTATTTATTTTTGAAAAAGATGTGTAAATGTATTTATTCTGTGTTACTTGCTGCCTGTCATCTTCTGTGTGGTGTTCTCAGTGCTCTGCAGCTGAAGGTGGAGGTGTTGATGGAGCAGATGCTTCTTTTTTAAGATCCCGAAGCCCTTGGTCTTATCTAATATCACACTTCCCTTCAGACCTCTCAGAATGTAGAATGTGTTCTTTCACTTTGGTGAAGACCAGGCTGGTGTCTTCTGTCAGTTTATATTTCACACACATCAAAAGGCAGTAATAACGATAATGATATTATATCTGTACAGTGCAGAAAGTGGTGCAGTGTGGTGTGTTCTCCCTGTGTCTGCGTGGGTTTCCTCTGGGTGACTGTCTGTGAGGAGTTTGGTGTGTTCTCCCTGTGTCTGTGTGGGTTTCCTCCGGGTGACTGTCTGTGAGGAGTGTGGTGTGTTCTCCCTGTGTCTGCGTGGGTTTCCTCCGGGTGACTGTCTGTGAGGAGTGTGGTGTGTTCTCCCTGTGTCTGCGTGGGTTTCCTCCGGGTGACTGTCTGTGAGGAGTGTGGTGTGTTCTCCCTGTGTCTGCGTGGGTTTCCTCCGGGTGACTGTCTGTGAGGAGTGTGGTGTGTTCTCCCTGTGTCTGCGTGGGTTTCCTCCGGGTGACTGTCTGTGAGGAGTTTGATGTGTTCTCCCTGTGTCTGCGTGGGTTTCCTCCGGGTGACTGTCTGTGAGGAGTGTGGTGTGTTCTCCCTGTGTCTGCGTGGGTTTCCTCTGGGTGACTGTCTGTGAGGAGTTTGATGTGTTCTCCCTGTGTCTGCGTGGGTTTCCTCCGGGTGACTGTCTGTGAGGAGTTTGATGTGTTCTCCCTGTGTCTGCGTGGGTTTCCTCCGGGTGACTGTCTGTGAGGAGTGTGGTGTGTTCTCCCTGTGTCTGCGTGGGTTTCCTCTGGGTGACTGTCTGTGAGGAGTTTGATGTGTTCTCCCTGTGTCTGCGTGGGTTTCCTCCGGGTGACTGTCTGTGAGGAGTTTGATGTGTTCTCCCTGTGTCTGCGTGGGTTTCCTCCAGGTGACTGTCTGTGAGGAGTGTGGTGTGTTCTCCCTGTGTCTGCGTGGGTTTCCTCTGGGTGACTGTCTGTGAGGAGTTTGGTGTGTTCTCCCTGTGTCTGTGTGGGTTTCCTCCGGATGACTGTCTGTGAGGAGTGTGGTGTGTTCTCCCTGTGTCTGCGTGGGTTTCCTCCGGGTGACTGTCTGTGAGGAGTGTGGTGTGTTCTCCCTGTGTCCGCATAGGTTTCCTCCGGGTGACTGTCTGTGAGGAGTTTGGTGTGTTCTCCCTGTGTCTGCGTGGGTTTCCTCCGGGTGACTGTCTGTGAGGAGTGTGGTGTGTTCTCCCTGTGTCTGCGTGGGTTTCCTTTGGGTGACTGTCTGTGAGGAGTTTGGTGTGTTCTCCCTGTGTCTGCGTGGGTTTCCTCCGGGGGCTCCGGTTTCCACCCACAGTACAAAAACACACATTGGTAGGTGGATTGGCGACTCAAAAGTGTCCGTAGGTGTGAGTGTGTGAGTGAATGTGTGTGTGTCTGTGTTGCCCTGTGAAGGACTGGCGCCCCCTCCAGGGTGTATTCCCTCTCTGCGCCCAATGATTCCAGGTAGGCTCTGGACCAACCGCGACCCTGATCTGGATAAGCGGTTACAGATAATGAATGAATGAATGAATAATAGCAGCCATCCTAAAAGATAATAAATAAAAGATAATAATAATAAACATTTTGTTGGTTTTGAGCGGTGTTTCTGCAGCTGCTGTCGTGGATTTGACTCAATACTGTGGCCCTGTGTTCTCACAGCAACTGAGAGAGGAGTGCAAGTCTTTACACTCAGCTCCAGATTCTTTAAACACCGTTTTATACTGAAACATTGTCATTATGAATCAGCTGGACGTCTGAGTGGAGTTTATTCCCCCGGACCTCACTCTCACACTTTCATTAAAGCTACAATCAAACACTTCACACAAAAGCAATGCTCAAAATCTTTAAAAACATCAAAACAGGGCCTGTGTTTCTTCTCAGTTTTTACTGCAAACTAAAACAGAGATCTACACTAATCCCAACATTAATCCCAATCCGTCCATTGCTCCAAGGATTTTCGGAGTTATTTGTGGAACGGACTCCAAATTCGGGAAAGTAAACACAGACCGAAAGTGCAACAAAACTACACTTTGGTGGTTAGCGCGGTCGACCTCCAGCACTGGAATCTGAGGTTCAAGTTCCATCTGGGTGCAGTGTCCATGTTCTCCCTGTGTCTGAGAGTGTTACCTCCGGAGACTCCGGTGTTCCTCCCACAGTCCAAAAACATGGAGGTTAGGTGAACTGGCTTCTCTAATAACTGTCCTGGTGTGAGTGATTGAGTGTGCATGTATAGGAGTGAATGTGTGTGAGCCCAGATATGGATTGGCACTCAGTCCTGGGTGAAACCCTAGTGCCCGATGCAGTCCTCCAGGTGGACGGTCGTTCCTGGTTGAGAGTACGCTGTGTGCATCGCCAGTGTGTGTGTGGGTTGAGTGTTAAATGGAATGGTGTTCAGAGTAGTGCTGATTGTAAAGTGTCCTTGGGTATCTAGAAAGGTGCTATATAAATGTTACGATAACAGTGAATACTTACAGACAGTTTAAACTTCTGCCAGCTACAAGCTATAGTCCTGTCTCATACTCAAACACGCCATTCCACCTTAAAAAATGTGGAGCTTCTGAATGAGTTTGTTCTGCTGCGAGTTCAGTAGTTCCCCAGAATCGTGTGTATTCCCTTTAAGTCGACAGAGGTTCATCATTTAGAAACTACTGTTATATTTATTTAATAAACTGGGAAAACCAATGTTTGCTTTTGTTACTGAGCTCTAAAACATGCAAAAATAGCTAAATTCAACTCATTCTGACTTCAACAGGCAACACAAAAGGCCACAGGGCCAGGGCTGTGTACACATTTAAACACGAGAGGGACTTGAGGGGTCAACATAGCTATGGTTTCACTGCATTTACAACAGCAAACATAACCCAACCCCCTGAAATAAAGAAAACAATGGAAATGCCCCTGAAACAGGGAACTGTGCCGGTTCTGTGTGGGCAAGCGCCCAGAACATGTTCAAACACGATAAACAGATTCTCCCAATTTCCTTCTGATGTTCAATTTACTGCTCTGACTGAGCCAGAGCTGCATTAACACTGCATTAACGCTGCAGCTGGGAGTCCTGGCTTCAGTTCTGTTTGGCCACTACAAGAAATCCCTCACAGAACCACCAGAACCAAACCTTCCAGAGTACCACCAGAACCAAACCCTCCAGAGTACCACCGGAACCAAATCCCCCACACAACCACCAGAACCAAACCCTCCAGAGCACCACCAGAACCAAATCCCCCAGAGAAGCACAAGATCTAAACCCTACAGAACAACAAAAGATCCAAAACCCTCACAGAACCACCAGAACCAAACCCTCCAGAGTACCACCAGAACCAAATACCTCACACAACCCTCCCTCAGTGAACGACCAGAACACCACCAAAACCAAATCGTTCAGGATTCAGTACCACAGGAACCAAATCCCCCACCGAACCACCAGAACCAAATCTTCCAGATTACCACCAGAACCAAATCCCCCACACAACCACCAGAACCAAACCTTCCAGAGTACCACCAGAACCAAACCCTCCAGAGTACCACCAGAACCAAATCCTCCTCACAACCACCAGAACCAAACCCTCCAGAACACCACCAAAACCAAATCCTCCAGGATTCAGTACCACAGGAACCAAATCCCCCACCGAACCACCAGAACCAAACCCTCTAGATTACCACCAGAACTAAATCCTCCACACAACCACAAGAACCAAACCCTCCAGAGTACCACCAGAAACCAAATCCTCCTCACAACCACCAGATCCAAATCCCCCACACAACCACCAGAACCAAACCCTCCAGAGTACCACCAGAACCAAATCCTCCTCACAACCACCAGATCCAAATCCCCCAGAGAACCACCAGAACCAAATCCTCCTCACAACCACCAGATCCAAATCCCTCACAGAACCACCAGAACCCAATCCCCCAGTGAACATCCAGAGCAGCACCAAAACCAAATCCCTCAGGAGTACCACAGGAACCAAATCTTCCAGATTACCACCAGAACCAAATCTTCCAGATTACCACCAGAACCAAATCCCTCACACGACCACCAGAACCAAACCCTCCAGAGCACCACCAGAACCAAACCCCCCAGAGCACCACCAGAACCAAATCCCCCAGAGAAGCACAAGATCTAAACCCTACAGAACAACAAAAGATCCAAAACCCTCACAGAACCACCAGAACCAAACCCTCCAGAGTACCACCAGAACCAAATACGTCACACAACCCTCCTTCAGTGAACGACCAGAACACCACCAAAACCAAATCCCTCAGGAGTACCACAGGAACCAAATCCCCCACACAACCACCAGAACCAAACCCTCCAGAGTACCACCAGAACCAAATCCCCCACACAACCACCAGAACCAAACCCTCCAGAGTACCACCAGAACCAAATCCCCCACACAACCACCAGAACCAAACCCTCCAGAGTACCACCAGAACCAAATCCCCCACACAACCACCAGAACCAAACCCTCCAGAGTACCACCAGAACCAAATCCTCCTCACAACCACCAGATCCAAATCCCCCAGAGAACCACCAGAACAAGTGTTGAGTGTGTTTTCAGTACAAACCCAAAAGGTTATATCAACTGAAACTGTTGATTCACTGAATCTTGTTCTAAAGAGTCATAATCCAATCAAATTCACCCTGAGATTAGAGTTTTTATTTACCATAATTTCACAACACTGTAATAGACTCAGGATAAGATACATACATAAACACAGAGTTACACACTCAAAGATTTGTGTTTCACTTACATCGCGTATGACAGGGTTGGATCTGCACAAAATTACCTTTTGTTTGTTTTGTTTGGGAAACGACAATTCCAAGGTACAGCGTGGCACAGAGTGGAGGCTTAGGCTTTTCACTGCTTGTCAGAAACATTAATAAAACATGTCAAATTTAAAGTTTGAAGGTGTAAACGCCATGCGAGAGGCGCGAGAGGGAAAGAAGAATCCGTGCATGTCGTCTTTGACAGGGATTTTTATTATTGTTTGTGGATGGAAGCGTCAGTGCAGGAAATAAGCAATAAATAATTTGTCTGCACACAGTAGACCAAGCTGCTCCAGAGCTGTAGTAAATCGATAACTTCATCCAGGGAAAGTTAATGGGATGCCAAGCTAAGTGTGCTGACCGATCGAGGAAGATGAGCTGTTTTGAAATCATTAATGATTCTGTTTATCGCAGCCTGGTTTGAGTCCAACTGAAGCACAATCAGAATCAATTCATCTGAACAAAAACTCCAGTCCTGTAATATCTAACATTCATTCATTCATCCATTATCTGTAACCCTTATCCAGTACAGGGTCGCGGTGGGTCCAGAGCCTACCTGGAATCATTGGGCACAAGGCGGGAATACACCCTGGAGGGGGCGCCAGTCCTTATCAGGGCAACACAGACACACAGATTCACTCACACCTACGGACACTGTTGAGTCGCCAATCCACCTACCAGCGTGTGTTTTTGGACTGTGGGAGGAAACCAAAGCACCTGGAGGAAACCCACGCAGACACAGGGAGAACACACCACACTTCTCACAGACAGTCACCCGGAGCGGGAATCGAACCCACAACCTCCAGGCCCCTGGAGCTGTGTGACACTACCTGCTGCTCCACCGTGCCGCCCTAATCTAACAACCAAGAGTTATTAATGACATGTTGTGTCATTTCTGCCTTGTGTACGTTTTTGCACAGGAGTGTATTTGGAACTGCTTATAGATGAATATCTCCAGCATTGAAAACCTAGGCACCAATAATCCCAGTTCCAGGTTTATGGTATTGTGACTGCCCTACACTTCTGTTACTGTGGATTTCAGACAGAGCACACCACGTCTAGGACCTCAAACCCGAGGAAAAGAGGCGTTATCTCGTTCTTCAGAAAGGACCGACTGAGGAAATGGAAGTCGAAGCGGATTCAAATAAAGAAGCACTTTTTGTGCGATTAAATAAATCTGCTTTAGCCTCGATGTGGTGACATTTCGGCTCTGAATGTGACGGCTTTAACCAAAGACTTCACTATCAACCGTTCATCGTTCTATTGATATATTTTTAGAAAAGACTGAAGAGGATAAAAAAGAGGAAGAGTCCAGTCCACTTCACTTCTCCACTTTATTTCACCAGAAAGAAAGAAGAATAGTAAAAATAGGGCAAAAGAAAGGATATATTTATTCTCTGGTAGGTATAATTGGTTTGTCTTGAAAAGTAGAAGCACTGTGAAGCACTTTGTGTGTGTGTGTGTGTGTTGAAGCTTCTACTTAATCTCCAAACACGCCTCCCACACACACTGCATAATAAAGAGTGGAAGAGGGATTTGGATGACAATTCTAACATCAACCAAATGCTTGCAGTGTGAACACACACACATTGCTTATGTGAATTGTTTGGACATTGTGTAGACATTTTGAACAATGTTTTTTCTTTTTTTTTTCCTTTATGATTGTGAGGATTCCAGGTCCCTGGAAACAAACTAAACATGCACAAACACACACTCTGACACATGCACTAACACAGTAACTATTTATATCCCTGTCTCTTTATGTGATTTTCACAGTAGCTGCATCTTAGCATTAGTGTTAGCCACACTCTGTGTGTGTGTGTGTGTGTGTTTGAGAGAGAGAGAGAGAGAGTGTATGTGACTCATATGGAGAAAAACCTGCCCCAGATACTTCACACACTTCAGGAACAGATTAAAAAGCTCTCACTTTGATCCCTTAATGTGAAACAGCCTACTTTAGCTCAGTGTGTAAAATCAGGAGGCTCAGGTCAACTATCAAGCTACAAGAAATCTGCATCTGTCCATCTCTCTCTCTCTCTTTCATTCTTAGCAGACTAAGTAAAGTACCCAGAGAAAATGGTTAAGTCTGCATCATAGTCAGTACTACTAGCTAAACCACTGGCCTTGTGACACCCACCTACATAAGCCCTTCATTATAACTGACATATACCTACATAACCATTTATTTACCAGAGTAAAGCTGATTAAAGTAGCCTCTGTGACAACTGACGACTGCTGAAATAAACAGATGTTTATTTGCCTGAAATAGGCAGATGTTTATGTAGCTTTATGCCCGTTGATGAAAGGTGGGGTCAGGGTCATGTAGCCTAATGAACAATGACCTAGAGTAAAATGTGTCCCCTGAAATAAACAAAATATTAAAACACAATGTTGTTGGTGTTATTATTAATGGCAGTGTTGTTGTTGGTGGTGATGATGATAGTGATGGTGTTGTTGTTGATAGCAGTTGTGGGGTGGTGTTATTACTGATGGCAGTGTTGTTGGTGGTGATGATGATAGTGATGGTGTTGTTGTTGATGGCAGTTGGGGGGGGGGGTGTTATTACTGATGGCAGTGTTGTTGTTGTTGGTGATGATGATAGTGATGGCGTTGTTGTTGGCAGTTAAAGGGGTGATGTTATTACTGATGGCGGTGTTGTTGTTGATGACAATGATTATGGTGTTATAATTGATGGCAGTGTTTTTTTTTGTTGTGATGACAATCATAGAGGTGTTGTAATTGATGACAGTGATGATACTGTATTGTTGTTGATGGCAGTTATGGTGGTGTTATTATTAAGGCTGGTGTTGTTGATGACAGTGATAATGGTGCTATAATTGATGGTAGTGTTGTTGTTGATGACAGTGCTGGTGTTGTGTTGTTTTTGTAGTTGATGGCAGTGGTGGTGGTTTATTATTAATGACAGTGTTGTTGTTGGCAGTGACGGTGGTTTAATAATTGATAGCAGTGTTGTTCTTGATGGCAGTGATATCAATGTTGTTGATGGCAGTTGTGATGCTGTTATAATTGATGGCAGTGTTGTTGTTGTGATGACAGTGATGGTGGTGTTATTACTGATGGCTTTGTTGTTGTTATGGTTGATGGCAGTGGTGGTGGTGTTATTATTGATGGCGTTGTTGTTGTTGTTATGGTTGATGGCAGTGGTGATGGTGTTATTACTGATGGCGTTGTTGTTGTTATGGTTGATGACAGTGATGGTGGTGTTATTATTGATGGTGGTGTTGTTGTTATGGCGTTGTTGTTGTGGTTGATGGCAGTGGTGGTGGTGTTATTATTGATGGCATTGTTGTTGTTATGGTTGATGGCAGTGGTGGTGGTGTTACTATTGATGGTGTTGTTGTTGTTATGGTTGATGACAGTGATGGTGGTGTTATTATTGATGGTGGTGTTATTATTGATGGCGTTGTTGTTGTGGTTGATGGCAGTGGTGGTGGTGTTATTATTGATGGCATTGTTGTTGTTATGGTTGATGGCAGTGGTGGTGGTGTTACTATTGATGGTGTTGTTGTTGTTGTGGTTGATGGCAGTGGTGGTGGTGTTATTATTGATGGTGGTGTTGTTGTTATGGTTGATGGCAGTGGTGGTGGTGTTATTATTGATGGCGTTGTTGTTGTGGTTGATGGCAGTGGTGGTGGTGTTATTATTGATGGTGGTGTTGTTGTTATGGTTGATGGCAGTGGTGGTGGTGTTATTTTTGATGGTGGTGTTGTTGTTATGGTTGATGGCAGTGGTGGTCGTGTTATTATTGATAGCGGTGTTGTTGTTATGGTTGATGGCAGTGGTGGTGGTGTTATTATTGATGGTGGTGTTGTTGTTATGGTTGATGGCAGTGGTGGTGGTGTTATTATTGATGGCGTTGTTGTTGTTGTGGTTGATGGCAGTGGTGGTGGTGTTATTATTGATGGTGGTGTTGTTGTTATGGTTGATGGCAGTGGTGGTGGTGTTATCATTGATGGTGGTGTTGTTGTTATGGTTGATGGCAGTGGTGGTGGTGTTATTATTGATGGCGTTGTTGTTGTTGTGGTTGATGGCAGTGGTGGTGGTGTTATTATTGATGGCGTTGTTGTTGTTGTGGTTGATGGCAGTGGTGGTGATGTTATAATTAATGGCGTTGTTGTTGTGGTTGATGGCAGTGGTGGAGGTGGTGTTATTATTGATGGCGGTGTTGTTGTTATGGTTGATGGCAGTGGTGGTGGTGTTATTGATGGCGGTGTTGTTGCCATTGACAGTGATGGTGGTGTTCTGTTGTTGGCAGTGATGGTGGTGTTATTATTGATGGCAGTGTTGTTGTTGACAGTAGTTGTGGTGGTGTTATTAATATGGGTGGCAGTGTTGTCGTTGTTGTTGATGGTAGTTATGGTGGTGTTTTTTTATGACAGTGTTGTCGTTGTTAATGGCAGTTGTGGTCATGTTATTACTGATGGCTGTGCTGTTGTTGATGACAATAATGGTGGTGTTATAATTGATGACAGTGTTGTTGTTGTTGCTGGCAGTAATGCTGTTGTTGTTATTGCTAGCAGTAATGCCGTTGTTGTTGTTGATGGTGGTGGTGTTATTGAGGTCACTGTTGTTGGTGGACAGTACTGTGGATGTCGGGATGACTGACAGCTCCGTATATCAATATCAACATCTGCCTTTAAAAGCCCTGGGTGTTCTTGGCATTCATCAAGTGCAAAGGCAGTGAATCGGTCTACACACCGCACACACACACACACACACACATACACACAATGCACTCACACACACTCACACACACACGATAAACCAGGGTGAGTCATCATCCAGAACATCTGGAACATGAAACCAAATACAGCACTAATCTATTTACACTCCCATTATTTTCCTTAATATTTTCAAGCTTGTTTCTACTAAGCTTTTTTAATTAGCAATGCTCAGGCTCTGCCCAAAACATGCTCTTTCAGAGTTACCTGTGAGTTTGTTCTAGCTTTATATATCGCCCTCCTATGGTTAGCATGACACATTACAGTTTGTCAGAATGACAAGCAGTCCACTGCCCTACAGCTTGGTTCTTGGTGGCGGACGTGAAGGTGGGGGACGTAAGTGGGTGGGTTGTTCTTTAATGCCCGTCCTGCCCATCCCTGTCACTGTTCATGAGGACCTTAATCTCATATGCAGCTGATCCATTCTATTCAATGCTTCTCTGTGAAGATTATACAATGGTGAGAGCAATCTAACAAAAATGAGGGTGTCTGTATATTTTGGACACAGTGTGTGTTATAATGTGCTGTGTTTAGGTTCTTAAACAGGAAAAGCACCTGAGGCGGGTGTGTTTAGAACAGTGAAGGATGTTCTCCAGGGCTTGTGTTTGCTTTTGTAGATTTGTGACTGAAATGTGTGATCAGTGTTTTCCTCTCTGCAGCCTAGAGGACGCAAAGCATGCTGGGAAACGAGCGCCTCCAGTGCTTTGATAGTCTTAGAGCTCTTTGTGTGTGTTTGAGCGTGTCTGTTTGTTTGGAGTGTGGATGTGTTTGCGAGTGTGCGTTCAGCCATGTGTGTGTTTATGTGCTTTGAATATGTGCATGAATTCATTCATGTGGATTCATATGGAGGCATTCATTTTTCAGGAGATATTTATGTATTTGTGTGACAATCAGATAAAAAGATAATCCACCTGCATTCCCATCCACCTGTTTCCAAAACTGAAGTCTGAATACTGATTAAAAGGTAGGGTGAAGGTGGGACTCACAACAACCAGAGCTGGTGTCTTACTGAAGGGGGCAGCCGTGGCCTTGAGGTGAGGGAAGGGAGCTTGAAGCCAGAAGGTCGCCGGTTCAATTCCCAGCACCTGCAGGAAAAAAATAAAAAATTCTTGGCTGAAGTGCCCTTGAGCATGGCACCTAAGGAGGGTGCAGAGTTGGATAGGGTAAGGTTGGCAGGCCCCTGCTCCAGTTGTGTGTGTGTTCCCTGCTAAAAATGGGTTAAATGCAGAGAGGAATTTCCCTAAGGGGCTCAATAAATGGTGACTCTTCTCTTCTGAACCTGCCCACCTAAATTTAATAGCACTTAAAAAACACTACATTATATATTTACTTTAAAACTACAGCTGCACAGTCATTGTGAGAGTTCACTGAGCTGTAATTGGGAGAACAGAGCCTCTGTCATTGCTACTTCAGCCTCAAGACTGAAGAAACTGCACTGTGTAAATCTAGGCACCTAGCGTAGGAAACATAAAGAAAGAAATTATGTCGGAAACTAATGACCTGAATCATAATCATTTTTGCAGGAAGCTGAATTATTCCCGGACATTGTGACCTCATCAGACATTCCTTCTCAAAGCTCTAGTGTGTGTGTGTGTGATGTGTGAGTGTGTGTGCTCACTGTGTGCATGCATGAATACACAGATTATCCACAACATTATAACCACTTCCTTGCTCCGCTGACCATACAGGAGCATTTTTAGTTCTACAATTACAGACTGTAGTCTATCTAGTGCTCCCTCATCCCCCTTTTGCCCTGTTCTTCAATGGTCAGGACCCCCTATGACCATCATAGAACAGGCTCGTTTATCATACTCAGTGAAACTGTCGTGTTAGAGTGTGATGTAGGAGTGGATCAGACACAGCAGTTGTTGCTGGAGATCTATCAGCATCAGTGCTGCACTAAGAATAGCCCTCCAACCAAAAATATCCAGCTGACAGTGTCCTGTGTTCACTGATGGCACAGATGAGCTACTGACTCTGACTTGACATCTACAAGATGGATCAAAGAGGTCAGTGTGTTTAACAGTGGACAGTGAGTGGACACGTTTTTTTCTTTTTAAACACACTGTGTCTGATCCACTTTTACCAGTGCAACATACACTCACACACCACCACAATGTCAGAAATGGTCCAAAATTACTTCAATAAAATCCTGAATGAGAGCTTTACCGAGGTCAGGTACTGATATTAGAAGACTGGTCCACAAACCCCACTCCAACTCATCGCAAAAGGTAAGACTGCAGAGAACACAGTTCAACTGCTCCACAGCCGGGTTCTGAGTGATTTATACCCCTCTAGCCCACGCTTGGCATTGACTCATGTACAGCTGCTCCAGAGACATGTATCGCTAAAATAAATATATTGAATCTTCAATATATAGCTGTGATGCCTCTCTGTGTGTGTGTGTGTGTGTGTGTTGATGCGTGTGCACAATCTGCTGTAAAGCCCCCGCAGGGCTGACCTGTTTCTGTATGAAGAGAGATCACGACACACACACACACACACACAGTTGAGTGGATATGGTGCGTCTCAAAATGTCGGCGAGCCTCCAGCAGCAGAGCAGAAACTAAATTATCGGGTGGAGGAGCTGAGATAAGATTCAGAAGATTCAGATTCACACTGGTAATGACCAAAAATAACAATACAAAATTAACCTAATTAACACACATTCATATCATTATTCTCCACCAAACGCCATCACTGTCCACAAAACAGTATCATTATTCTCCACCAAAGGCCATCACTGTCTAACAAACGCCTTCACACTCCACCAAACCCCATCACTCTCCACCAAACGCTATCACTCTCCACCAAACGCCATCACTCTCCACCAAACGCCATCACTCTCCACCAAACGCCATCACTCTCCACCAAACCCCATCACTCTCCACCAAACGCCATCACTCTCCACCAAACGCCATCGCTCTCCACCAAACCCCATCTCTCTCCACCAAACCCCATCACTCTCCAACAAACGCCATCACTCTCCAACAAACGCCATCACTCTCCAACAAACGCCATCACTCTCCAACAAACGGCATCACTCTCCACCAAACCCCATCGCTCTCCAAAAAATGCCATCGCTGTCCAACAAACACCATCACTCTCCACCAAACCCCATCATTCTCCACCAAACCCCATCACTCTCCACCAAACGCCATCACTCTCCACCAAACGCCATCACTCTCCAATAAACGCCAACAAAAAGTCAACAAACAATATCATTATTCTCCACCAAACGCCATCACTCTCCAATGAACAGTATCATTATTCTCCACTAAATGCCATCACTGTCCACCAAGCAGTATCATTATTCTCCACCAAACACCATCACTCTCCAACAAACACCATCACTGTCCACCTAACGCCATCACTGTCCACCAAAAAGTATCATTATTCTCCACCAAACACCATCACTGTCCAACAAACGCCATCACTCTCCAATGAACAGTATCATTATTCTCCACTAAACGCCATCACTGTCCACCAAACGCCATCACTCTCCAATGAACAGTATCATTATTCTCCAACAAACGCCAGCACTGTCCACCAAACGCCATCACTGTCCAACAAACACCATCACTGTCCATCAAACAGTATCATTATTATCCAACAAACGCCATCACTGTCCAACAAACACCAGCACTGTCCACCAAACAGTATCATTATTCTCCACCAAACACCATCACTGTCCACCTAACGCCATCACTGTCCACCAAACAGTATCATTATTCTCCACCAAACACCATCACTCTCCACCAAACACCATCACTCTCCAACAAACACCATCACTGTCCAAAAAACGCCAGCACTGTCCAACAAACGCCATCACTGTCCAACAAACACCATCACTGTCCATCAAACAGTATCATTATTCTCCACCAAACACCATCACTCTCCAACAAACGCCATCACTGTCCACCAAACAGTATCATTATTCTCCACCAAACACCATCACTGTCCAACAAACGCCATCACTGTCCACCTAACGCCATCACTGTCCATCTAACGCCATCACTGTCCACCTAACGCCATCACTGTCCACCAAACAGTATCATTATTCTCCACCAAACACCATCACTCTCCACCAAACGCCATCACTCTCCACCAAACGCCATCACTCTCCAACAAACGCCATTACTCTCCAACAAACGCCATCACTCTCCAACAAACGCCATCACTCTCCACCAAAACCCATCACTCTCCACCAAACCCCATCACTGTCCATCAAACAGTATCATTATTCTCCAACAAACGCCATCACTGTCCAACAAACACCAGCACTGTCCACCAAACAGTATCATTATTCTCCACCAAACACCATCACTGTCCACCTAACGCCATCACTGTCCATCAAACAGTATCATTATTCTCCACCAAACACCATCACTCTCCAACAAACGCCATCACTCTCCAACAAACGCCATCACTCTCCAACAAGCGCCATCACTCTCCAACAAACGCCATCACTCTCCAACAAACGCCACGACTGTCCAACAAACGCCATCACTCTCCAACAAACGCCATCACTGTCCACCAAACGCCATCACTCTCCACCAAACGCCATCACTCTCCACCAAACCCCATCACCCTCCACCAAACCCCATCGCTCTCCAACAAACCCCATCGCTCTCCAACAAACCCCATCGCTCTCCAACAAACCCCATCGCTCTCCACCAAACGCCATCGCTCTCCACCAAACGCCATCGCTCTCCACCAAACGCCATCGCTCTCCACCAAACGCCATCACTCTCCACCAAACGCCATCACTCTCCACCAAACCCCATCGCTCTCCAAAAAATGCCATCGCTGTCCAACAAACACCATCACTCTCCACCAAACCCCATCATTCTCCACCAAACCCCATCACTCTCCACCAAACGCCATCACTCTCCACCAAACGCCATCACTCTCCAATAAACGCCAACAAAAAGTCAACAAACAATATCATTATTCTCCACCAAACGCCATCACTCTCCAATGAACAGTATCATTATTCTCCACTAAATGCCATCACTGTCCACCAAGCAGTATCATTATTCTCCACCAAACACCATCACTCTCCAACAAACACCATCACTGTCCACCTAACGCCATCACTGTCCACCAAAAAGTATCATTATTCTCCACCAAACACCATCACTGTCCAACAAACGCCATCACTCTCCAATGAACAGTATCATTATTCTCCACTAAACGCCATCACTGTCCACCAAACGCCATCACTCTCCAATGAACAGTATCATTATTCTCCAACAAACGCCAGCACTGTCCACCAAACGCCATCACTGTCCAACAAACACCATCACTGTCCATCAAACAGTATCATTATTCTCCAACAAACGCCATCACTGTCCAACAAACACCAGCACTGTCCACCAAACAGTATCATTATTCTCCACCAAACACCATCACTGTCCACCTAACGCCATCACTGTCCATCAAACAGTATCATTATTCTCCACCAAACACCATCACTCTCCAACAAATGCCATCACTGTCCAACAAACGCCATCACTCTCCAACAAACGCCATGACTCTCCAACAAACGGCATCACTCTCCAACAAACGGCATCACTCTCCAACAAACGCCACGACTGTCCAACAAACGCCATCACTCTCCAACAAACGCCATCACTCTCCAACAAACGCCATCACTCTCCACCAAACGTCATCACTCTCCACCAAACCCCATCACTCTCCACCAAACCCCATCACTCTCCACCAAACGCCATCACTCTCCACCAAACGCCATCACTGTCCACCAAATGCCATCACTGTCCACCAAACGTCATCACTCTCCATCAAACCCCATCACTCTCCACCAAACCCCATCACTCTCCACCAAACGCCATCACTCTCCACCAAACGCCATCACTCTCCACCAAACCCCATCACCCTCCACCAAACCCCATCACTCTCCAACAAACCCCATCGCTCTCCAACAAACCCCATCGCTCTCCACCAAACGCCATCGCTCTCCACCAAACGCCATCACTCTCCAACAAACGCCATCACTCTCCACCAAAACCCATCATTCTCCACCAAACCCCATCGCTCTCCAAAAAATGCCATCGCTGTCCAACAAACACCATCACTCTCCACCAAACCCCATCATTCTCCACCAAACCCCATCACTCTCCACCAAACGCCATCACTCTCCACCAAACGCCATCACTCTCCAATAAACGCCAACAAAAAGTCAACAAACAATATCATTATTCTCCACCAAACGCCATCACTCTCCAATAAACAGTATCATTATTCTCCACTAAATGCCATCACTGTCCACCAAGCAGTATCATTATTCTCCACCAAACACCATCACTCTCCAACAAACACCATCACTGTCCACCTAACGCCATCACTGTCCACCAAAAAGTATCATTATTCTCCACCAAACACCATCACTGTCCAACAAACGCCATCACTCTCCAATGAACAGTATCATTATTCTCCACTAAACGCCATCACTGTCCACCAAACGCCATCACTCTCCAACAAACACCATCACTGTCCACCTAACGCCATCACTGTCCACCAAAAAGTATCATTATTCTCCACCAAACACCATCACTGTCCAACAAACGCCATCACTCTCCAATGAACAGTATCATTATTCTCCAACAAACGCCAGCACTGTCCACCAAACGCCATCACTGTCCAACAAACACCATCACTGTCCATCAAACAGTATCATTATTCTCCAACAAACGCCATCACTGTCCAACAAACACCAGCACTGTCCACCAAACAGTATCATTATTCTCCACCAAACACCATCACTGTCCACCTAACGCCATCACTGTCCACCAAACAGTATCATTATTCTCCACCAAACACCATCACTCTCCAACAAACACCATCACTGTCCAACAAACGCCAGCACTGTCCAACAAACGCCAGCACTGTCCAACAAACACCATCACTGTCCATCAAACAGTATCATTATTCTCCACCAAACACCATCACTCTCCAACAAACGCCATCACTGTCCACCTAACGCCATCACTGTCCACCTAACGCCATCACTGTCCACCAAACAGTATCATTATTCTCCACCAAACACCATCACTCTCCAACAAACGCCATCACTGTCCACCAAACAGTATCATTATTCTCCACCAAACACCATCACTGTCCAACAAACGCCATCACTGTCCAACAAATGCCATCACTCTCCAACAAACGCCATCACTGTCCACCTAACGCCATCACTGTCCACCAAACAGTATCATTATTCTCCACCAAACACCATCACTGTCCAACAAACACCATCACTCTCCAACAAACAGTATCATTATTCTCCACCAAACACCATCACTCTCCAACAAATGCCATCACTGTCCAACAAACGCCATCACTCTCCAACAAACGCCATCACTCTCCAACAAACGGCATCACTGTCCAACAAACGCCACGACTGTCCAACAAACGCCATCACTCTCCAACAAACGCCATCACTGTCCACCAAACGCCATCACTGTCCACCAAACGTCATCACTCTCCAACAAACGCCATTACTGTCCACCAAACGCCATCACTCTCCAACAAACGCCATCACTCACCAACAAATGGCATGACTGTACAACAAACGGCATCACTGTCCAACAAACGCCATCACTCTCCAACAAACGCCATCACTCTCCAACAAACGCCCTGACTGTCCAACAAACGCCCTGACTGTCCACCAAACGCCATCACTCTCCAACAAATGCCATCACTGTCCACCAAACGCCATGACTGTCCAACAAACGCCATCACTCTCCAACAAATGCCATCACTGTCCACCAAACGCCATCACTGTCCACCAAACGCCATCACTCACCAACAAACGGCATGACTGTACAACGGCATCACTGTCCAACAAACGCCATCACTGTACAACAAACATTATCACTCTCCATCCAAACAGTATCAGTATTCTCCACAAACTGCATAATGAGAGTGAAACCCAGTACCCACTGTAATGTCAGGTGAATTCTCCAAAATTGATCATTGTGGTTCTGAATGTCAAACTGCAAACAGACCACTTTATTAGAAACACCCACCAATTTCAAGAACAGAAGTAAACAAGCATCAAGAAAAGCAAACAAACAGTTTCCAAGAACAACATTTACCAAAATACACCATAGCTTTCCCAAAAACAACAGCCTTTTCTCATCACAGAATAAGAACCAGAGCTTTTGCTCCTGAGGATCGAGGCTTTATCCAGTATCCCCTGAAAATGAGAGGATGTTTTCTGGGGGGAAATCTGACAGGCTCCTGTATTAATTTTTTTTCTGTGGATGGGAAAGTGTGTGAGAGAGTGTGTGTTAGAGCTGAAGATCTGATCCCCATGGCTCTAATCTCCAGATAATGTCTCTGATGGATGCATTAGTTTTTCATTTGTGTTTAAGTGATGGAGGCGGCAGTACATCCACGATGGGCTTATTAACGGAACGATTGCAAATAAACGGAGAGAACATAGAGATGGAGAGACGAGACGGGGATGTGAAATCACTGCCGGTGTAAATGCCCTCGTATCAGACCTGATTATAGAATTAGACGAAAGGAAATGAAATAGTATAAAGTGGAATATTAAAAGAGGAACACTGGCCAAAGCCTGTTTTTTTAGACCATGAGTGGTGAGCCTTTTCCCACTGAGACCAAATTAATATTTACATATCTGGTCCCTGGTCCCAGAGTAAGGATGGGCGATATTCACATTTTTCATACGAGGTATGAAGGTAGAACTGTGTAGTGAGGGTGGGGGTGCACTGTCAGGTTACATGAGCCTCATATGTGTGGGCGTGGGTCGAGTTGAACACCATTCAAACACAACCACATATACCATCAGTCTTTATCAAATATAATCCAAACACCACACAAACATCATGCTTTCCTCCAAACTGCCATAATCACATACATCTTGACTAAATATTATTACAAACACTAACAACTGTCCATGAAACACCACCAGAACCAATCAATCAATCTCCTACAAACAAACACCATCAGTCTCTGCCAAATATCACCATAATAAACCCCATACCCCACCACAAACAGAAATAAAAGTATGTAAAAATACCCTGTTCATCCAGGTCTTTGAGGGAGTGAGGGAGGAAGGGTGGGAGAGAGAGGAAATGGAGAAGGATATGGAGTCTCTGCTGAAGGAGCTCCATAAAAGCTTCAACAAAAGTGTATCCTAATGCACTCTGAAGAGGAGCTGAGGCTTGTTATAGTGGAGAGCGCTAGGCTAATCCCAGCCAAAAAAGCCCCTCAAGAGCCACAAAATATCCCACTGTACAGCTTCCATTATTAGCTTCACACTGCTTTGGCCACATTTCACATTTTTGTGTTTCTTTCTTTCTTTGTTTTTTATTTCCCCCTCGGTGCAACACTCAACATCTGCATGCTATATGCACCACAAACACAAACATAACCTCCCAGTGTCACTTAAAATTAAAGGTGGGGTTACATGCACCTGAGCTCTGCTCTGATTGGCTAAGACAAAGCTGATAAACAGTCACCACTAGAGGTGGGCGATATGGCGCTAAAATTATATCACGATATTTCAGGGTATTTTGGCGATAATGATATTCTTGGCGATACACACAAAACACTGAAAAATACCTGTTTTAATTTCAAAAACAGACTGTTGCAACAAAATAAATGTTATATTATTATGAATTATATTCAATTCAAATATATTAATAATATTTAAGGAGTCTTTCATTTTTATCAAATTCCTCCACCTCCACTTTCCACCGTACTTCACTGTGGCTAAACAACTCATGTAAAGAACGTATGCCGTATTACGGGAAACTGCATGACATCATTACGTAAATAAGTCTGAATATCACTAATATCATGATATTTATTTATTTTTTTAATCTTTTTAAAAAGTATGATGATATTATTGAGAACGATACGATATGGCCCAGCCCAAGTCACCACCGCTGCAGTAGCAGAGGTTTCCATCAGGTCTTAAGAGTTAAATAGGCTCTAAAATATATAAATCAGATTAGGGACACTCGTTGTAACTTCAGTGTGAATGGGCAAAGTTACCGCAAACACAATGAAATGTTGTAATGAAAACAATGCAGGAAACCTCAGTGTTCTAAAATAAGTGTCTGTATATATATACACATTGTTAACAAAAGAAAGCAATAAACTCTTCCAGCAAACACAAAAAATTATCCAAAACATACTCCAACAAACACCACTTTTATCCAAACACTATGGTACTCCATCAAATACCAAAACCATTATTCTCCAATCAACACCAACATCCTTCAGGTACAAACGTTTTCAAACCAAATCTATTATTCTCCAACAAATACCAACATAATCATTCTCCACCTAACACCAAAATCCTACAACACCATTATTCACCAACAAACACCAACACCACCAATCTCCACCAAAAAGCAGTGGAGGGTAGCAATGTTTACATCAAACTCATCAAAAACAAGCCAAAGAATTGGAAAGTTCATGTTTCCATAATAAAAGTCCCTTTGTGACTGTTTGAGGGGTGTTTGTGTTTGGAGTAAATAAGAAGATGAGCAGAGTGTCTGCACAGATGGGGCTGATTTAGCCTTCGTTTCTTTGATTGTTCTCAGCGGACAGCTTCTGTTTTGCATAACAACAATCCCTCTCCATCCCCTGGCTCCCCGTGGGAATCCTGATTAGCCGTAAGTGGTTGAACGGCCTGTCAATCAAGACGGTGGCCAAGGAAACTCAAAACAAGGTGACCTCGCCTCCACGATGAATTTCTGACAGCTTCCTTTCACAACGAGGAAAAGCACCATCCATCACCAGGACAACAATTAATCAAGCCCATCATCCATAGTGCCAAATGTATTATATCTACTTTACGATGTACACATTTTAGAAACAGAGTTCCACTGAACTAACAGATATTAGCTGCACATGAGCCCAAGCTCACCACGCCCAATGTCAACAGTCTGCCAGAGGCGTGTCAACCCCCCAGCACTGGACTGTGGAGAAGTGCAGCTGTGTAACCTGGAATGATGTAATGATGTAGCTCTATCTAAAACCCTTTGGATGAGCTGGAAAGAGTGTTTATAATCCAGAAAGAATTCTCTAACAAGAGTTGTCAATCAAATCCTCACAGCAAATGTTTCAACACTAAAAAACCTTTCCCACAGGACTAAAAGCTGTTCTTCCAAAAAAAAAAAAAAACCCAAAAAATGAGTGTAGATGAGTGTAGGGTTGAATTAGTCGGGGAAAAATATTCAGAGAATAAAGTTGGAATTCTGAGAAAAATCACTGAATAATTGAGTAAAAAAGGTCCTTATAATTCAGAGAAATATTTATAGAAACACTGTTTGGGTTATTATTTTGCTGTAATGTGTAGACAGACACACTCACAGTCTGTGCAGTTGTGAAAGAAGCAGTCAGCGAAGTGAACAGAATTATTTACTAAACCCATTCACACGACATGACGACTAAACCCCGTCAGTGCAGCCCCTGACTGCGATACGTAAGGCTTTAGTTTATTATATGAGTCTGAGCCGTAACGAGATGGAGCCTCGTGGGCACGCCGGAGTTCCACTCGCTCTAGATCTAGCATTTTCATTATCATTAATTGTATCCTGTGAAACTACATGCCCTCTTCTGAATAAATGGGTTTGTGCACCAATTCAGGGTTTAAAAACTAATCACAATCTGGTGCTGATGTGAAAGAGAACTTAGTGTTTATTCCGGAAATCTATAACATAGAATGACTTAAGCAACACACTGCATTCCACAATTACACTGTGGTTGTGTCTGCCCCATTATATGTGCAGTGAATTATTCTGAGATTATTCTCAGAATTATTCAGAGATTTTTCTCAGAATTATGACATTCTTATTATTATTTTTGTCATAGTTGCAAAGTTCCAGGAATTTTGAAAGTTGGGAAATTTACCATGGGAATTAATGTGAAATGGGAATATTCAAAGCTAAAGGTGAGAAACTTACATATAGTTGGTAAAAAATATACTGAAAATAATGGCTGAAATAATTGATACATGATACCAAAACTGTTAAATAGCAAAGCTGCTCTTTAATCCCAGGCCCATGGCACATTACACACTGAAGGGCTATTGAGACCACACCCCTACACTGTTCATTCCTCCATCACATGTACAGCATATGTCCAGATGATTTATAGAAACCTAACACTCACCACTACTGAAAGCACACATCTGAACCAAAGGACTACCTAAAGTCAAGTATGTTTTGATGAGGTTCATATATTTTATTGACAGTAATAGCACAGAAACATTTAAGCAACTATTGAATTGATGAGTAATCTCGCAATTGCTTGCTATCTGCTAAATCAGAAAAGCTCAATGAGCGATTTTATTTAAGAGACTAGTTTACCAAGGCGAGCAGGCTATCTTACCAAGGCTAGTATGGGCTAGCTTACCAAGGCTAGCATACCAAGGCTAGCAAAGGCTAGCTGCCTATATTTTTTTCCTCAAAGTGTTTCTATAACCAAGAATTAATACTTATTCATTATTTATTTAAAATGTTGAAGACCATTAGCTTTAGTGTTTTTACACTGTCATTTTATTTAACAGAAAAATACCACATACATCCACTATGACATCACAGGTGTCATAGTTATTTGTATTGTATTCATGTACATTGATGACAGTGTATGATATAAATTATCCAATATTTCCTATTAATTCCAAAATATAAATAAGTTCCCAAAATTTCCATGGAAAGTTTACATTTTGGAATATTTCCACAGTTACCGAGCTAAAGTTCCCATGTAAAGTTACTGGTAATTTACTGGAAATTTATCGGAAATTTTCCAGCCGTTTGCAACCCTGAATGAGCAGGTGTCCAATAGCATCAGCTCTAAACAGCATTTATTTGAAACTACCGCTGTATACATTCACTAGCCACTTTAATATTAACAGCCATCTTGTTTTTCCACTCACTGGTAGCTGGACAGGAGCAAGGGATGAGTTACAGTCCACTGACTGTACACTAACAAAGATGAAAGGTTTCTGATAAAGTGGCAAACGGCAGATATGAACCCAGTGCAGAGACAAGAGCTCTCAAATCCGTCTGGATTATATTTGTACTGAGAGTTCAGGGATCAGCTGTGTGTTAGCTAAATTAGCCGGACAGGCTTACAGGCGCTACGCTGACCTTTATCCTCTTCCAGCTGACCCGCATCTAAACAGGATTGGCTTCTCCCTTATTTCCCCTCCTAAAAAAACAGATATAAACGAATGTGGCTCCATGGCGTTTATGCCAGGAGGAAGTGTGGATTATCTGTGGAGAAATCTAAGAGGATTAAGGCTGGAATGGAATCGGTGATAATACACTGCCACCAAAACAAAGCTCTAGGCTGTGGGTGGAGTTACAGCCACTCAGCGCTGCAGATATTCACAGTGGAAAGAGGCTAATATTAACCAGCTTTTGCTATATAGTAATTTGAGGTGAATAATAATAATAATTCTAATTTTTACTTATTTGATTTATATTTATATGGTGCTATGTTTCGTAACACTAAAGCACTATAGACCAATTGTAAAGATAATATAGAATTATTTAAGTACATATAAAGAAATATACATTTCTGTAGTCTCTCCTGGAGAGCACTGTCCAAGAAAGTACAAGTCCATCAGGAATTTACTGAGGTACATGCACTGGAGAAGGAGTAACTCGTTACTGCCCAGCACTGAAAGGTGAAATTAGAGTTTAATGAGTAATTAATTTTGCTGCTAATGGGAGGAGACTGCAGTTCATATATTCATTTATTTATTTTTATGCAGTGTCTGAGTCAGTGAATAAATCACTGTTGACATACGAGAGTGAGATAGAAGGATCCATTCATCATCCAAGAGATTAAAAAAAAAAAAAGCTGTCTGACAGCACATACTGTACATTACTGTACTGTGCTGTGCTGTAATCTCTCTGAAGGAAAGGAATTGTGTTTAATTTCTGGGACCAAAACAGTCTCTAATTATTAAAAACCAACCAAGAGATGTGTCCTTAAAATAATATGATATTTCAGGTTATTTCCATGATAACAATATTGTTGGTGATATGTTTATTCTATTTTGTAAACAGAAAGTTATCAAGATTCTGATTTTGTATAAAAAACTGTAACAAAAAAACCTACCACTAAACAAAAGTGCTGAAATTTAGAGCATGAACATAAACAAAAAACTTAAACAATTATGTGAAAAAAAAACAAATTAAAACTTCACAGTAAATAAAAAAATACAAAATAAATGCTAAGATCGTGTCTGTGTTGTTTATCTGCTTGGCAAACACTAACACTAATTTTTGATTTTCCTCAAACTCAAACTGATGTTTCTGCTTGAGGTGGTGAATCAAATTAGTTGTGTTTTGTCCTTTTGTTGTTAGATGCTTTTTGCATATCTTACACATTACCATGTTTTTTTTTTTTTTTTTTTTTTGTATATCATATATTTCATAACAAAACCACCTCCACACAACTGAAATTGCTCTCCTTTTTGGAACAACTTCTACTGCAGAGCCACTTTCCAACATACTGCTGCTGTACCTAAATTATTTACCTATAAACACATGCCATATTATGCATAACTGCACAATATCATTGCATATACAAGTCAGAATGGTGCTATTATCACAATATGATTTTTTGTGTTAAAATTTATAACAATATTACTGCAAACGGCTCAGCCCTAACCAACCAATTTCCCAGAGACCTCACTCACTCACAACTCACTGTCTTCTACAATTACTTTTCTGTAAGATTAAAAGTTGTCACTGACACTGTAGCAAAAAAAACATCTGGGTACGTCGAGTTTTCCATGAAGGTAAGTGGCGAGGCAAAGTAGGCAACGAAAGTTAAAACCAGAACTGAAACACAGGGCAGGACTTGGTGAGTTAGCATTAGCTTAAGCAGAAGCTAAGAGGGAGCATGACCTTTTCCCAGCAGTTTTTATTGCTGAAAAAACTGGAAAAAAAAAAAAATAATAATCCCTCTTCACCCTTTTCTCTCAACAACAAAAACAGTGGTACCTCCCCTTAATGTGACTTAGCAAAACAACAAGACAGAACAAAAACACTTGTTAGCAAAGACTCATTTACTACTGATATTTTAACTGCTAGTTTTAAAGATTTCAAAATAAGAGCATGAACCAATGCCGCTGTTGGAAACCAAAAATATCTCTTACCCAGCGTTAGCTAGGAGGTTGGAAATAAAGGGTAGACTGAAAGTTCATTAAAGACTTACAGATCTTATTTCAGCTTCTGTCTTGTCTTCTAATCACTGCAGAGAGAGAGACAGACAAAGATAAATTTCAACATAAATGTCAATACTATTTTGCTCAGTACATACAAACAAACAAATAAATAAATATGGGTTTGAATCATGCTGTTTACCACAGAGCGCAATGATTTTTCAAAATTCCTATTCATTTCTGTCATGGGTGTGACTACTGTGACCTACAGAGAGACTATATCTTTTGTGTGTTTTCAAATCTTCTTCTAAAACCAAACCATAATACTGTTTATTAACAATATACTGGTGAGAAATAATAGTACATAGGCCAGTCTGTAATTCCTAGAGCTGTGAATACAGGAATGTCTTCCTAATCCCAACATTTAATTAAGAGATATATTTAATAACAGAGTGCCGGAGGCCTGAGGCAAAAAAGTGAAAAGTAATCCAGTGTCTTCTGCCTTAATTAACACAGAGCTAAATGCCACTGATTTCTCCTTTTTTATGTTTAAAAAAGAGAAAGAGAAATGAAGGGATTGCATATGGATGTCAATATCAGAGACAAGTCCACACAAATGAAATGGAAGTGTGTTGAGCTCCAGAGAGTTAATGCACTGTAGAAACAGACGCCAGGGATTACACACCACTTTACCATTAGTCAGTTACTGCGCACTTTAACACATGATCAGTGTCTGTACACTCACACAAGAAAATAATCCCACCCCTCCTTCTCTAGCCTTTTATCTCTCCATTGTACCGTTCTCATAAAAAATCCTTCAGTTCTTGCTCCTTTTCTTTCCTTCAGATTCTCTTCCTTCTTTACCTTCTCCCTCTTATTCTTCATTCTTCAGTTTTCTCAAAGATTCTCTCTTGGTTTTCTTTTCTTTTTCATGTTCTAATCCCTTCTTTAGTGCATATGGTTTGTTTATCTCTTTCTTTCATTATTTTTTCTTTTTTCTCTCTTCACTCTCATCCTTTCCTTTTTCTCACTTGTTTTCTTCACCTATTTTTAATTTATTACCTATCTTATTTTCTCGTTTCCAAGTCTCCCTCCCCGAGTGTGACATGTTTATCATGGTGTTGGTGTTGGCCTGCAGATGTTGTAGATGTCACTCTTCATTATTTAAGTTCAGACTCTGAGGGAAGTATAATTCCAGGCCATTTTCTCCTCATTTCTCTTGATTTATGACACACCACTGACCACCAGCTGGACAGTGAAATTAACGCCGAAAACCATCCCCCAAAAAACTTCTCTAAACAGATAAACAACAGACACACACACACACACACTACAGCCTAATAAGCCTGACCAAATTTGTAAGGCTCAAAACCATGTGGGAAAAAAATATTCAGACACAAGCAGCTATTTGGCTAGAAGCACAAGCACAAAATTATATACACACACCAAAATATAGACATACACCATGTTATAAACCATAAAACTTTCAGTGGAGAGCTCTGAGAGTCTGACATTTTCTGTTCTCTGTCTCACGCTGATACTCCGTACGATCTGCTCTCAGCACTCAGCATCAAATCTGCTGAATAAAGGCCAACAGCTACGCCCTTCCGACCCTGTCTGCATCACACAGCACCAGAACACCACATGCTAACCTCTACAACGTGACATTTCACAGAGGGTTAAAAGACTCGACCTGTGGAACTCAGCAGTGGAAAACAATGGACATACTCTGGCCACTTTATTGGAAACACCTACTGTAGTCAAGCCAGTCTTTGGTACATGAGAAGGTAAGAGTTTACAATAAAGTGACCAGTGGGTGAAAAGTTTCCATTGGGTGAAAATATAAAGGGGGTTGTTTCATATAAAGTGGCTGGTGAGTGGAAGTGGGGAGGCTGTTTCTAATGAAGTGGCCAGTATGACATTAAGCCAAAAAGTTATGAATTTGGAGATAAAGCTTTTAGGCTTTCAGGCTCCAGCTGCTTCATCTACAGAGATAACAGAAATTAGATCTTCAATCTCCTACAATCTCCTGAACAGTGTAATGACTTTCCTTAATTTCTGCTCATCTTTACACTCCTCAGACTGATTGAATCATTCATAGAGGTCTTTCCCATGCGTCAGAGATAAATTCCAGCTAAATTCAGATGAATTCCTCATGTTAATGTTTCAGTGTGAAGCTCCTAACAAGTCACATGGATTTTCTATAAATCATCTTGAAATTATTTTAATATCGGTCTGCACTTTTCATGTGTGTGAGGTTTTTTCCAAGGTTGAATGCAATTGATCCCAAACTCTGGTATTCCCAAATTAAATGCCTTTTTTTAAAATTTAGACGCAATAAACATCTCCAGAGATACACAGCTCTGTCACCTTCACACTCCACTCTAGTTCACAACAAACTGATGGGACTTACTTGTGGTCACTAACATGATTGACCCTTGGGGGGGACAATAGATGAGCAACTGTCTCTAATTTTACTCTAATTTTACTCTAACTGAACGGACAGTGATTGGACACACGGGAACGCCCTCTAGCAGGCCCGCTGGGGGCCCATAGATAAAAGCATCGTATGTTTTCATCACCCAGTCCTCAACACAAACCATATTTTTTTATTCACTTACATTTTGAGGGGAGGTGCGGCCCCTAAATCATTGGGAAAGCTCCGTAATTGCTTGCTCATCGTGCCACAGTAAACATCCCTTATTTCGTGCGTAATGGTAACGAAGCATTCCCGGGATCCTAGCGCACAGGAAGTGGAAAAGTTTTACAGTCATTGGCTGCTGAAGTTAAGCACCGCCCACCCATAATAATTATGCACACACCGTTACGTCAGCGAGAGCACGCCAATCTTACCCTGATTATAAAATGGCTGACCGACAAACACAGTTAAGCCATATCAACTCTTTTTAACGATTATGTCTGTTAGTAACGCACAGTTCGTCATAGAAGCTTAGAGTCAGACTACTAACTGGTTAATGTAGGGTCTGCAGAATAGGTGGGTGGGGCTTTACTTCAGCAGCCAATGACGTTCTAGATCCAGTCCGCATCAAAGGTCAAAACCGAGAAGCTTTTAGAGGCGACAGCGAGACTGAGAGAAGCGCAACTGAGGAAAGACGGAGTGAAAGCGAAAACGGATTCTTCAAAAATTTTAAACTCAGAATAGATGATTATATACAGAAGTATTCTGTTTACAAACCTGTTTTATAACTCTCAATATTAATGACAGTTGTCTCAATTACAAAATGTCATTTATTGGTTATGGATTCTGTTTTTTTTTTGGTTCTCGGAACTTTAGAACATACTTTGACACCAAACCCTTCTTAGATTTTGTGTGACCATGGACCAATGTGCGTCTGCCGGCTCTGAGCAGTGTCCTATTATCATTACCCTGGCTCCTCTCAGCACAGTTCTAAGCGGGTCAGACGTGATCGGCACCTCAGGGACCCAGACGAAGACAAAAAAATGTCTGAAATGAGGCAGTATTATGAGAGAGGAAGGGCCAGAGTCTTGTCTGAAATTAATGTTTGTATAAAAGCTGTCTTCTTTCTGCTCCAATATTTCCAAAGTTTGTTATTTGTAGTGTAGGTGTACTAGTCCTCATAGTGTTGAAACATTGCTGCTTTGAAAGCCTACATCTAAAGCGACTCACTTACAAACATCTTGAATTTAAAATAGTGCCCTGACTTGTGAGACAGCAAGGCATCAAGTTTTCGGCCTTCACTTTCAGACACAACCAAAAGGGAGGCAAAATGCAGAGATCACTCACTCGCTGAACTTGGATCTGCTTAAAATTTTGTAAGTGGTTGCAAGACCCTAGTGAATCAGAAAATGTAAAAATATGTCTAGTCTGTTATCTATAATTCCAGCACGAAATTACACATTATATACCCCTAAATTAATAGGCGCTGTTGGCTTTTTCCTGTTTTATAGTTCTCAATTGGAACTTAAATGATAGAAACAAAAGCCTGAAAGTGAATGAATACCTTGAATGATCATTCTACTATTTATAGAACTTAAGCTACCTGGTGTAAAAATGGA
Organism: Hoplias malabaricus; assembly: GCF_029633855.1. NCBI lineage: Eukaryota > Metazoa > Chordata > Actinopteri > Characiformes > Erythrinidae > Hoplias > Hoplias malabaricus. The sequence goes on from NC_089803.1 coordinate 63,895,092, forward strand.
GTAATAAATACAAACCTATGTAAAAATGAGCCAAAAACTGGATCTGCAAAGGTGTTAAAAACTCCAGCAGCACTGTTGTAACTGATCCACTGATGCCAGCACAACCAACACTAAAACTGCACCACCACAGCAGGGTCACTTAAGTGCTAAGAAAGATCTACCAACCGAGTCATACCTGCTCCCTGGTGTGTTGGGACTGTCTTGCAGTTGAAGAACAGGGTAAAATGGGGCAAACAAGTAAGCAGAGCAACAACTGGTCTGTAACTGCAGAACTGCAAAGCCAAGCTGGATGGTGAGGAGAGCTGAGAGAATGGACATTTAAGCAAGTATGCGGTCATAATGTAATTGCATATATTATATGTTTATTATGCCATCACCAGCCCTTGCGATCAGTCCAGTTACTGTACAATATACCAGGTAATGGCCCTGCTGTTAAGGGTTAAATAATCCTGATAATAACATAAACACGCAGTGCTCAGATGGATCATGGGGTTAATGAGATAATAATATACACATGAACTCAACCCTCTCTTCACTAGTTTCAGCTCTCATATCTGTTTCATCATCATCAGATGCAGAAGAAGAAGTGAGAGCACTGGAAAAGTATTTTCATAAACAGATCCCCTCAGGTTATGTGTTTTGTCTCTGAAACACTGCATGCTAATGAGGACGAGGGAAAAAGAGCTGTGAGATGGAATAGGGGCTGACACCGAAGATGAGTCCAAACACTTACAAACCTGGAATTATGGCCCTAAGCTATAAAACCAATAAAGCATGCTTAGGGGTTTGACTCAAGTCCAACATTAACACAGACTTGACTCAAGATTTCTGGCTCGTGACTTGAAACTTACGACTTGGACCTGAGACTTGGGTCTTATCACTTCACTCAGACTCTACTCTCGCGACTCATTAATCAAGTTTTCGAGTTTGAGGACTGGACTCACGAATCATGGTTCAGCTTGACTACAGATTCATGACTCGTGACTTTACTCGAATCTAAGATGGATGACTTGTGATTCAACTCATGATTGAAGCTGGACCTGTGACTTTGGACTTGTGACTTGAGTTCACTGAATTATTATTCTCTTTTTACAGTGAAAAGCTGGAGTTTTTGAGAACTTAAATTTTGCACTTTCCACACAGGCTCTGCACTTGTCCCACTGAGCCTCAAGTCAGAAATAATTGGGCTGGAGGTAAGAGTAGGTGTTTAAAGGGCCCTCTGAGGGTTAAGTGAAGGTTTCTTCCTGTAGATTTAACTTCTCTGTGTTTAATCTGTCCATGTCTACTCTCCTGAGTTTAACAACCCAGTAACCGTCTCACTGCTCTGTTCTGAGTCAGACAGACTGGCTAATTATCTTTGCTCTCGTAATTAGCACGAGCACAAATTTCACATGGTTAATTTTCTTCAAACATTCCAATGTATGAACACTGTTCTGGGCACAACCCTCAAATTCCACCTTAAAACCTCAGTCCCATTAACATCCATTCTACAAACAGACTGAAATCAAAAACCTGCAGGGCATCACTGATCATTTAACCTCGCCAAATAGTGTCGCTGATGCAAAACACAGAATAGCGTCCCCTTGTGGGGATGTTCCTAAATGTGCACGAGTGAGTGAATGAGTGCGAGAGTGACTTACAAGCCAATGCCATGAGGTGCTTTGCATCTAAAAACAAACTTCTATCTGAGCTTTCTGATTAAAATATGTAAAGTGGTTTTGAATGTGAAAGTGCAGATAATGAGAGTGATATTAAATCAGAAACAGAGCACAGAGACAGTGATGAGCCATTACAGCTGTCAAGAGAATTGTCCAATAAAATTCAGTTACAAAGGACCAAGTGTTCTACATCATTTGTAGAGTCTTGGCTTTGAGCATGGTGCCATTAGGACACAATGTATCCTAACCAGGATATTGTGTGTCGAATGAAAACACACAGCACATCATGTGTCATTTATAATTTCTACTTTTTTACATTTAAAAGTATCACTCATTAAGAGGACATATTCTACTACTTTTTCTGCAAGTTGACAAAGTTCTTGAGTATTTATAAAACATCTGACACATGCTTTGGTCAAAATACTACAAGGCTCAATCATCAAAGCACCATTCTCCTATGTCTTAACCACCCCGATCCAGGGCTTGTTCTTTTAAATGATAATGAGCCACAGCTCATCTCAGCGCTAGAGTCCAGGAGTGAGGAGTGAAGAGCTGAAGCTCTGGTTTCTGGATTTAGCCAATTTTACTTGGTTATCTTTCTTTTCTGTTCTCATTTTCTCCATAGACAATATTATTCCTCTGTGCTCATTGTGTATGTTTTGCTGTGATTTCGCAAACACAAATAAAAGTCATCAGCACTGTGATTGGAAGGATTGAAACAAATGGGTGGGATTATTCTGAAATGCATGCCATCTATGTAGAAATGCAGCACAAGAAAAACTCATTGTGTCCTGTGTTGTTTTGTTTAACAGTTTATGTGTTGGTAGGCTCCATATCTACAAGTGAATGTGCACATGTACTGAACAAGGTTTTTTTTTTTAATTCCTTTTTGGACCTTTATAATAAATATTGCTCATCATATTTTTGATGGACTGCTCCTTGAGGATGTATAATGTAGGCTTTACGTACAGCTGGAGATCTGAGGGCTTTTTAATGTGAATATGTAGGTAATAAAAGTCATATTAAAGCAGTGAGAGGGCAGTGAGACAGTGATGAGAAATGTCATGTTTCTCTACTTAGAAAAATCAGAGAAAATCCAATTACTCCCAGCTGACCGGTCCTGGGTCCAGATAAAGGCCGAGTTCTGAGAGATACAGCTCATCGGCTCTTTAATTAGTGTCCTGCCCTTTCTCTGAGGGTTCTTTAGGTGGAGAACCCATGGAAATGATCTGTCACTGATCTGCCTCTCCTCACACTCGTCTGTCTCTTCTGTCCATCATTTCCTCTTTATTCCTCTAACCTCAGGCTTCTCAGGAATTTCCTGCACACTTTAATAACGAGAGGAAAGTCTAAGTTGTGAGTGAGAGGGTTTTCTCAGGGCACTCCACAGTCATTGTTGATGTCTTAGCTTTAAAGGGGACATGTTATAAAAAATAATCACTTGTTCAGAGCATGTGCATGTTACGTCTATTATTTTATATTATATATTTAATATGAATATTATATTAATTCCTCTATTTACCATATCATTCTTCCCTGTTGAATTTTGAAACACATCCAAAAAAGCAAATCTGGTTCAGATTAATACTTTTCACAAAAATAAATGCAGCAGAATATATCATAAACATAAACATCATATCTAATTTACAGGCAAAACTCCTGCCTTGCCCATATCTCAATGTTTGGGGTACAGCACGTACTGTAGCTGTCCCAAGGAAAAACATTCATTTTCTGTAACATTCACCCAGTTCACAGAGTCACGGAGGGTCTGGAGCCTACCCAAGGCAGGGACACACCCAGAGTGAGGCGCCAATCCATCACAGGGCAACACACACTCACACCTATGAACACTTTTGATTAGTCATAAGGTGTGTTTTTGGACTGCATGAGGTAACCAGAGCATCTGGAAGAAACCCACAGAGACACAGGGAGAACACTCCAAACTCCTTACTTACAGTCACCCAAGGTAGGGTTCAAATTCACCACCCCAGGACACAAAGGAAAACATATATCCCCAAAACTTAACTTTTACTGGACGTTCATGTAAAAAGATTTTATTACAATTCATTTTGGAGCATTTCTATTGGTCTATTCATTATAAAGGTCTTGCACTATGTGAAGGACAGCTGCTGTGCTGCTGAGGTTGTTTTTTTTTTTGGACAGCGATGATTTAAAATCATAAAACAAACATTATAAAAATTGGCAGCACATTATGGGTTGCAATTATCAAATGAAAGAAAAAAAGAAAAATGCATTAAAACCCAAAACAAAAATAATAATAAAAATAATAATTCACAATAAACTTGCCCTCCTCAAAAAAACAAAACATCCACTGTACGTGAGTGAGCTTTTAGCACCACAAATACACATCAGCTAATCAACACCAAGGTCAATAAAACTACACCAATGACTACTCTCAGTTGGACAAACATAGTACACTATTTCATCCTAAATAATATATATACATTACAATCCACCTCATATAAGCTTTTGTGTACATGCAAACATTGTCATTGGTTCACACTGTTACTAGGCAGATTACATTTTCCAGATAATAATTAAAGACATTACGTAAAGCATGTTTTATAATGAACCAATGAACCACTTAATACTCTTTAAAATAGGCTTAGTACAAAATCTCTGATAGATCCAAGCCATTAAAACGAATATATAACTGCTGTTTCATAAGAAGTTTCATAACAAGCTTTGTTGCTCATAGTGATGTTTGACCCCTGGTATAAAGAGAATAAATAATCAGTGGTCATAAATAAAAGTTTTTAATTACACTTTTGCTTTATGTGAAGAGTCTGTAACCTTTTTTAACATCACCCTCAGAAAATGCTTCGGAACCTTTAATGTCCCTAATTACGTCAAAACCCTGGACTTGTCAAACCTCCTCTTTCTGAAGATGACATTTAAGACTTTTATAAAGGAAATGACCACATCTCTGGTTCCTGTGGCACCTACAATGAATTTCTGTCAATTACAGACCCACTAATGGCATTGGGGATGTGGTCTTTTTCAGAGAACATGCTACACATGATTCTTCATTAGCCGCTAAGATCTGTCTATTAGCCCAACCTTTCATTTTCTCCTTTTCTCCACCCCAGCAAAAAGCCATATTTCCTGACAGTCTCAGGCCTGGAATGTGCTCTATAATGTAATAGTTCTGTATCATTAATTCAGTTAGGATAATACAATTAAAGGAGGTAAAGTAAATAATGAAGGATGGTAATTGGGTACTAGCAGGAATTACACAAATGAACTCTTAAATATAAATATTAAGGATTAAGGAACATATAAGAAATACTTTAAGTTTCCTAAAAAGTTTTCAGCTCATTTTAATGCATTCACTTTAATACATTAAAAGTGTGTGAAAAAACTTTTCAGGTGAATCCTACCCTTAAACCCTTAGATAAGGAAAATGAACATTTCCGAAACTAATTTAAAGGACCTGAGAACGTGGAACCCTTAACAGCGGCGCAAGACCTGGTTTCTCACCAAAACAATCCCCTTCATATAATCACTTAAAGTTTCTTTGAGAGAGACAAGAGAAAATATGGATTAGCCTAACTGTGTAATTCTTTCCTTCTGTTATATTTTGTGTAATTTAATTTTCATGGTTTTATACTTGTATGTGAACAATTGAAAGAATTATAATGTTATAATACACTATGTTGTTTATTATTCTGCTAGGAAGCCCCGTGTCCCTGCCTTTTGTCCAGTGATTCCAGGTAAGCTTCAGACCTACTACAAAGCTGAAATGGATGGGCCGTTACAGACAATAAAAATGAATGAATGAATAAATGAATGAAGTAATTAACATTGTAACATAAATAAGCAATGGAATATTGTCATTAAATATTTTCATTTCTGGTTTTTAGTCAATGTAAGCTAATTTTGTAGGTAGCATTATGCAAAACCGCTAAATAAAATGTTCTTTGGAGCAGTGCCTTTCATAGAACACAAACATCTTTCATTAGAAAAATGAATCAAATTTGTGATTAATCATTTTTTGCAGCTCTAGAACTTATATATTCATATTTAAGATTGAATCAGCATAGTGGGCAACTGCTAGCTTATCTTTGCTTTTAGCGATGTTAGCATGTTTGGGAAACTGTTTACTGTATTTGAGCTATTTCTTGTTAACCTCGAACTTGTTGAACTCTGATCTTTTTGGAATAACAATGCCAGAATGTCCAGTTGTATACAGTACTGAATGAGCTTCTTCAGAGTCTGAAGTCTCTTTAGTGAACTGTAACAGCTACAGCTAGTGACCTGCTTGATAAAGAATGAATAACTGTCAATCAAAATATTTGATTTTGTGCAACTCTAGATTTATTATTAATATGTTTACAAGTGTGGAATCATGCTAACTGACTAGCTTCTATTTGCTGTTAGCCATATTAGCATGTTTAGAGAAACTGCTATATGGTTAAATATCTGTGGTTATGTATTTAAGAAGCTCATATTGAGTTATGCTAATTAAGAATAAACATCATTATCATCACCATCATCATCTTTTTTTACTTAGACCATATTCAGTGTTCCAGTGGCACTAGGACAAGCAAAGAAGCCCAGGTGCCCTTGTCCCCAGCCTCTTCATGTAGCCCTTCCTGGGGGATCCCCAGGCGTTTCTTGGCCAGCAGGGAGATATAATCCCTCCTGGGGATCCTGGGTTTAGCTCAGTGCCTTCTCCCAGTTGGCTGTGCCTGGCATTCCTCCAACATTGCTGGACCATTTTAACCAACTTTACTCAATGTGAAGTAGCTCTGATTCTACTTTAGCTCCTGATGGAGAAAACTCATTTATCGGCTTATATCCATGGTCTTGTTCTTTTGTTCATTACTTAAAAACTCATGACCATAGGAGAACATGCGAATGTAGATGTACCAGTAAACTGAGAGATCAGCTCCTACTTTACCACTATGGTTCAGTGCAATGACAGCAATATCGCAGGCCAGGAAAATGGATTCTGACCTTGCCCAGTAAACTATGCTAGTACTCCCTGCTTAGGAGGCATGTTCCTCTAGTTTAGGTCCTCAGTCTCAGCACCCTCACTAAGCACAGGCTGCATGATGTCACTCCTTCCCCTCCTGAGCTCTCAAAATGTTTTCCAAACTTCTCTGAGGCTGGCTGAAAGTCCTTCTCCATGGCCTTGCCAAACCCCACACACATGCTGGACTCCTGCACCTGCCACTTTTTTTATATGAAGTTCTCAGACAGAGCCAGGCTCCAAAAGCCTCACTCTTCTGCCTGATGGCCTCCCTCGCTGCAGGTGTCCATCATCAGGCATTTGGGTTGTCGCCATTACAGGAACCAACAAGAGTTTGGCAACCGCTATGTACAGATGCTTCCAAAATGGAGGTCTTAAAATCCACCAGCAAAACCATGGAGTCAGTGTGTGGGACCATTTACTGGATCCCACCCCCTAACATCTCATTTAAGCTCAGTTTTAAATACGGATACAGATAAACATGGAGCCTTTTATCAGTATCCAGAGTTCATTTGTTCAGTAATTGCGTACATTCTCTGGAAGCTTAGAGATACTCTGGGAATGGGGCAGTACCACTGGAAACCTTGGGGGCAGTGCAGCAGGTACTGGAGGTAAAACACCACCAATGGTAAAGTAAGTGATTACAGTACAATAATAAGTGATTACAACAATTATTTGTTGCAATCAGAATCTATGGACTTAAATTGCCCGCTGTTGAATGTATTGGTTAACGCTCACACCAATGTAAAATACAAATTAAATATGCGGCCAGTGATGGTAGCAATGTTTTAAACAGACATGTTAATTTACCTACAGACTGTAAATGAGCCTTTATTCACACACACACACTGGTCAGAGTTGTCCTCTCTGCAACACTCTGTCATATTGGGTACTCTCTTATCTACTGGGACAAGTTCCAAATGTATGAGCACCAGCCAGGGTCAGTGCCTCTAAGACTGGGCAGCTCCTGAGTAGGGAGATGATCCTATATCGAGGGTTGGTAGGTAGAGGATATTTGCTTACCATGACAATTGTCATATTAACATCATGCCTTACAGGGCGGCATAGCGGCGCAACAGGTAGTGTTGCTATGACACAGTTTTATGGATCTGGGTTTGGGGGTTTAAGTCCTGCTCCGGGTCTGTGAGGAGTGTGGGACTGGGAGGGTTTCCTCTGGGTGACTGTCTGTGAGGAGTTGGTGTGTTCTCCTTGTGTCCGCATGGGTTTCCTCTGGGTGACTGTTTGTGAGGAGTGTGGTGTGTTCTCCTTGTGTCTGCGTGGGTTTCCTCCGGGTGACTGTCTGTGAGGAGTGTGGTGTGTTCTCCCTGTGTCCGCGTGGGTTTCCTCCGGGTGACTGTCTGTGAGGATTGTGGTGTGTTCTCCTTGTGTCTGCGTGGGTTTCCTCCGGGTGACTGTCTGTGAGGAGTGTGGTGTGTTCTCCCTGTGTCCGCATGGGTTTCTTCCGGGTGACTGTCTGTGAGGAGTGTGGTGTGTTCTCCCTGTGTCCGCGTGGGTTTCCTTCGAGTGACTGTCTGTGAGGAGTGTGGTGTGTTCGCCCTGTGTCCGCGTGGGTTTCCTCCGGGTGCTCCGGTTTCCTCCCACAGTCCAAAAAAAGTCCCGTCAGTAAATGGACTGGCCATAAGTGTGAATCTGTGAGTGTGTGTCGCCCTGCAAAGGACCAGTGAGAGTTTTCACCTTGTGCCCAATGATTCTGGGTAGGACCCAGCACAACCCTGAACTTGATGAAGTGGTTACAGACAATAAATGGGTTATACCTTACACAAAAAAATGCTTTAAACTTATTTGTACACCTAATCTATGTAGTTGGTATCTCTGAACCTCCCACACCAGCTTTGGTTAGTGCCCTCGAAGTGAGGTCATATTCCACGTATCAAGAGTGAGTTTAATCTGCCAAGGTCCGTGACACCCAGTGGGCACAGCAGTGCAGAAATATTAGCTTTACGGTGTTTTAACTATGTTAGCAAGTCAGTAGAAGAAGTTCTCTGTAATTGAGGTGTTTCTCCTTCATACCGAGCTGTTCTGGCCACACAACGTCCAGTTGTACACAGTGATGAACGAGCTTCCTGACAGACCGAGGTCTATTTATCAGGTTCAAGGAGCCGAAGCTAATTAGCTCCTTTGTGTAAAATATTTACAAGGTCATGGGGTCAGTGGCCACAGAGCAGCTTCTGGACAGTGTCCATGTGACTGAATGGGTCAGCGGTTTATTCTCTCATTCCTCATCACCTGCTATTCATAACTGTGTTCTCTCTGCTCATTAGTTAATTGTTTAGAACAGAGGGAAGCTGACCCCTGGCTCTCAGGCAGGATTGTGGAGAGTGGTGGTCAGTGTTAGTGTAGTAATGACCAGTGATGCTCCAGGAGCATGGAGAGCGGTGGTCAGTGTGAGTGTAGTAATGACCAGTGGTGCTCTAGGAGTGCGGGCAATGTTGGCCGGCTGTGTTTTGACAGAAGCTGGGCTTTAAAGAGGATTCAGCCGAGTTCAGAGAGAAAGCAGCAATCTGTCACTTTACCGAGTCTCTTCTATGCTCTCTCTCTCTCTCTCTCTCTCTCTCTCTCTAGATTCTACTCTGAATGCTTTACACTAGATGTTGGAACATTGCTATTTGGACATGATGGCACTCAGCCACAAGAGCATTTGTGAGATCTAAAGAAAACCACCAGATGTCCGGATATTACAATGACCACTGTGTCTGAACATGGCTTTTTCACTTGAGGCAAATATTACCCATACTGCAATTCTCTGAAAGTCACAAAGATCAAAGATCAGGATCAGAGATCAAAGACTCTGATCTAATCCACAACTCTCCACCCACTGGAGGCTTTGAAGTGGAAGATGCTGAGGAAACACGAATGCAAACCTGTACGAAAGAACAACACTAATTACAGAAACATAACCACCAATCAATGTCAAAATATATCTCTTCATAACATCATCAGAGATCATATCACATTATAACATCTGTTATAACATGTTATGAAGAGATGGTAGGGTATGTACTGACCAGTAGAAGAGCACACTACTGAAGTGGACAAAAGTACAATGAAGATGTTTCTAAAGAAGTGGCCAGAGGAAGCAAAAGATGTGGTCAGCGTGGATAGAGAGGGTAGGCGTCAGTTCGTGTACAACAGAGGTTAGCACGGGAGCCTCACAGTTGGAGGCTAATTACTCCAGACGTCAGACAGCTCTTCTATGGAGCAGTAGGAGGCTCTTCAGCTCGGTTTGATTGCTTAAGGGAGGCTGGACCACTGGAGTGGAGCTTTGAGAGATGCTAGAGTTAACGTGACATCAGAAAAGAGGCATCTGTTCATGACCAGATCAAGGACATAATCTCACTAATGCCACAAGGGGACCTTTCTCCAATGAGTAGAAGTGGACAGTAAGTGTTTCCTATAAAGTGGCCAGTGGGACCAGAAGGGGAGTGTTTCTAATAAAGTGGCCACTGGAAACACAAGCGTCCCTCACAGGGCATCACACTCTCACACCACCCACCAAGTCTTTTTTGGACTGTGGGTGGAAACCAAAGCACCTGGAGAAAACCCACGCAGACACAGGGAGAACACACCTCGCAATGTGATAAAGAAGAGGTAGAGAGTTTTTAATGTAGTGGCCAACAGACGCAAACAAGCCCCAGTGCTACATTTGATGCATCCGAGCCGAGTGGCAACCTCCAGAGAACGTGTGGAAAGCACAATCAATGCTTTCGAGAAGAGCTTTCAGAAGCTTTTAACAAGGAGCTGCCCTTTATAGAGGTTTTTTTTTTAAGTCCACCGTCTTGTAGCTGTGTCTAATGAAGCACACAAACACAAAGAGAAGACAATAACAACCACAGCTACAAGAACGAGAACATCAGTCCCAGATACAAGGCAAATAACAGATGCAAGTGATAAAGCGGATATTTCCACATCACTTCAATAAAGAGGCGAACAGAAAGAGCCGTGGCGGATAAAGGCAGCGGAGCAGGAGCGTGTGGATAATATCCGCTCACATTATTACCTCAGACAGACAGACTTTCATTAGAGCAGAAATCTCAGGCCAACATCTTCCGAATTTCACGCTGCAATTACATCCTGTCCGAACACATGCGGACGTTACGTTTGGAGCCAGTTGAACGGTGCTCCGCTTTGAGTCCGTTCCATTTCAGGCCTTGAGCCGTGAAGCGTACCCGTTTTTTTGGCACGGCTACCTTTGGCATTTGAGCCCTTCCCTGAAGCTGCCAATTACCATCAGATCAGCTCCTAATCCGCCATCTTCCTCTCCCACAGCAACACATGATGTTCAGCAAGGGAAAGCATCTTAAATCTACACACTACGGCCATCTTCTCACGAGCAGGGTGTTGTTAGAATGTTATAGCAATGTTCAACCTTTTTGTTTTTAGGACTAATTTTGGTCTTACTTCATATTAATTGATTGATTTTTTTTTTTGGATCTGTGATGTCTCTTCTTTCAGAAACTAAATTTTAGCAGCCAGTACAAGATCTGTGAGTCCTCAGTACAGTGTCATGGGGATACAGAGTGCAGTTTCATGGCCGACTGTTTCTTAGCTCTCCTCCTCTGAAGGCGCATAAAAACCCAGGCTGACCTCTGGCGTGTTTCATTTCATTTTTATAGAGATCTGATTCCAGGCAGGACTAATAATATCAGACGAGTGCTGAGTTTGTTATAAAACAGTAAGAAATTCAGCCTGACATTTCCCCAGGAAAGGAGGTAGAAAAACAAACATGGCGTACCCAGACGGAAATAAAATTACAGAGGAACTCATGTGAAAGAAGAAGCTGCCCCTGGATCCCATGGAAATCCATCTGATGTTTTTATCACATTCATCTGTTATCAGTCTGGGACTTGTTACTGTTGTTGCTGCTGCTGATGGTGCTGTTGTTGTAGTTTTTTTTTTCTCAAAGCTGAATTTGATTATTTTAAAATATCATCCAGTTTTTTATAAATGACGTGTATTTGCAGGTTTTCATGACTATACACTTATAAGTGAGAAAATAAAAAGTGCTAGTTGTCCTTAGGTTCTCTAGCTGGTCTTGACGTCTATTCAACCACATACGAACATCTACTGACGTTGGTGGCCGCCTGGCTCTGTACAGGTCATGCCCATATATGGAATTTCACGTCTAGCTGGAATACTCAATGGGAAAAAATGTAAATTGCTGCTCTACTTTCTTCAGATCAACTTCAACTCCATCATCTTCCTCCACTGTATTTTAATGTGCTTATGACAACTGAAGCTCTTGTTATTTTTTTCTTTCCGACACCCTGAGCTGATTTTCTCAAAGCTGTAAATGGAATATACTGGAAAACAGCAGCCGGCTCGTCTGAATGACAGATATTTACAGACTGTGAAGCATTTATATTTTTGTAAGAAGTGCGAAAACAAGTGTGCGTCACTCTGTAGTCTGCATCATGCCCATAGAAGGAATCACAGGTCGAAGATGGATTTCCGTGTGAGGAAAAAGAATATGACTGGTTCTCTATCACTCCACAGTTCTGCTGCTCCACAGCCCGTGGACTCCTGTCACTGAGCATGGTGATTTTAGGCTCATGTAGCCCATCCACAGTGTCCTATTCTATTGTTAAATTAGTTCCAAGTGTTCTCCACATGACTGCGTGGGTTTCCTCCAGGTTTCCTCCCACAGTCCAAACCCAACTGTTGGTAGGTGGATTGTCCTTTTGAACTTCTCTGAAGGTGTGAGTGAGTGACTGGGTGAGGGTGTGATGCTCTGTGATGGACTGGCATCTTGTCCGGAGTGGGTTCCAGGTAGGCTTTCGATAGCTTATTTAATAAGTGATTCTGTTCATAACTCATGGTCAGACCATGTACTAAAACCCCTCATCTGCAAATTCACCCTGTTAAATAGCCTCTTTTTGTTTTAGGTTCAAAGCTGAATGGAGATAACACACACACACACACAAACACACAACGCTGATGTTTATTAACTCAGCGTCAGGAGCCAGGACGGGGTTTTGGGGCGAAAATTAAATTCAGCACATCACTTCTGCTTTGGCCGCTTTTGAAGCCAGTGGGATAATTAAATGCAGTCCAGTCTGTTGTGATTTTTTGTTGTGGTCTCCTTCTCCCTCTCTCTGTCTCTGTCTCTCTCTCTCTCTCTGTCTCTCCCTCCTCAGATTGGGCAGACTGAGGCGATGGACAATAAGGAACTATCCCAAACTAACTGCCATTTGCATAATGTCCATTTAAGCAATAACTCCCTGTTTATTTTAAATAGATAAAGAGTTCTGAAGGGTTCTAGGTTTAGAGTTACAACTTAAAAACCACTGTATATCAGTGATGTTATCAGCCAAACGATATATCAGTCAAGTCTGGAGTTAAATCCAAATCAGTGCAACACCTTTGAGAGAGTCTTCCACACTGTCAGTCAGCACCTCGCTCGCCCAGCCAAATCAAAATGCAGCGATAATCAGGACTATGGAGATAACCCAGGAACACGGCGCCAAACACAAACAGCCCGCCAAGCTGTGCCTGTCTGTCATCCATATTAAAGCGGTGATATTTCAGAGCAGGAGGAATTGGCCCAGCTGTGTTACAGACAGATTCTATTAGCACTAAGCTGGAGTTCATAACTTAACACCCGTCGCTGTTATTGCACAAATCACGTCGCATGCTTTCACAACGCCCCAAATGTAATTTCTCTCCGTCGCAATATGAAGGAACAGCTTGTAAACGCCGTCAGAACCAGAGCAGGATCTGCAAGTCATCTGTCTTTGCTTATTGATTTATTTTCTCTGTTGTACTCATCCTGGATATAGAATAGATTTGATATGGTGAAGGTTCTGAAGAGAGGAGAACTAATAAATAACCAACAATTCAGCAGTAAACATATTATTACTTATTATTCTAAGAAACCTACTCATTAATTTGGCACATACAGTGTATTCAGTGAACATTTTTGGAGGCTATTTCAATATTATCACTTCATATTATGTACTGTGTAATTAAGTGTGTAGTTGCGTAGTAACCGCACATGCTACAACTTATTTACAATTAACGATGACTCACAGAATCAACTTGTTTTTAATCTAATTGCGCAAGTGTATCTTCATAATAACAGCATATTATTTCGTAATTTAATCACATATATTTATCATCTTCTTTTGCTGTAATAAGTATATGCATCCTAAGAGTAACAGCATATTTTCTATTTTGTAATTACATGCGTATCAGCGTGTTTTCATGTAAAGACAGATGTACTGTACACTCATGTAACCTGTCAAAATCCAAGCAGAATTTACAAAATCATCTGTCTTTCATTGTTTACGTTATCCTGCACAGGATACAGAACATAGTCAGTGTTTGAGCGTGTGAATATTTTTATGAGTTATTAATTGTCTAAGCTGTTTATTCTTCTCGTTTTGTTGTGATGGCAGCAGACTGTTCGGCTCGGTTTCTGGGCAGATGGAGGCTGTGTGATTGATCCGAGCATGACAAACCCAGCTGTTTCAACTCCAATCACAGAGAAAGATATTAATAATAAAAAATCACAGCACCTTTCAGATCAGGAAAAAAACCTGCTGGGCAAATCAGGGGTCTGAATGAAGCAGGAGAGGAGTGAAGGGTTCACAAGCTGGGCAAATTATCCCCAGAAAAACGTGGGGAAACTACTTTCGTATATAACTTCTCCATGTTGAGGAGAGAGAGAAAGAGAGAGAGAGAGAGATCTACTCTGGATGTACCAGTCTAATGAAGAACTGGACGTAATTTATGGTATAACTCTATTATATGTTAGCAATACAGCTACAGTTTTGTTAAAATAATATTACTAACCAGTGTTGTAAGAAGCATATACCTCCAAATTAGCATCAAAACTGAAAGGCTAGCATTGCTAACATGTGATGGCTAGTGTAGCTAAATCACATCGACAGCCATCACAACAATTAGCACTGGAGCTACAATGCTAAAGATGCTAACAATGTTTTAAGGTTGATTAATTTTTGGCTTAGTGACATGAACTAAAATATAGGCAGAATTCAAAATTCATTTTAGCCATACTCCTTTTACATACTCTTGAATAATTATTGGGTTTTGATGAGTTTGATCAGTGTATTTATTTAATTTTATTATTATTATTATTATTATTATTATTTGTGAAGCAGTGTAAGTGTGTCCTGTTTTCGCAGTTAGCGGGTTTTGGAGTTGTTGTTGACAGCTTTTGGAGCAGTACAAGTGTGCGTTTGTTTTCCCTGAGCTTCACACACACACTGAGGACTCTAAAGCTCTTGATAAATATCTGGAGTGTGTTAAGAGCTGGAGAAGAAAAGAACAGAAAAACAAGCGAAGCCACAAGGCCACAACAGGTCCTTCAGGATTTACAGCCTGGCTTTGATTAATGGACCTATGGCTCCAGTCAAAGGACTGGACACAGCTTCATATTTCGGTAGATAGTTTTACCGTTTTGCACTTTTTAAAATAACAATGGAGACTATTAAAGCTATTCATAATACATTAGCAGAATTTTGTCATATTTTAGCACAATTTTAGCATCAAAGTTGCCCTCCAAAAAGAAAAGTTATGGCTATTGTTTTTTTCTGTTTGTTAAAGAAGCAACACGTCAGTTTTACTACTGCAAACATACGATATTTTTAGTTAGTTAGTTATTTTCAATAAAGTGCAGCTCACATGAGACGAAGAATCTAATAGTTTTGTGGTGCCTGAATTAAGTTGATTCTCCAGTTTAGTACAGAGTTTAGTACAGAATCTCTGATGCATCCAGGCCTCTAGGAGTCAGTGTAATAGCTATTTCATAATGTGACGATGAATCATTGGCAAAAAGCATTGGTTGCTTCTTTAAAAGCTGAATTCTTTGCTGCACAACTGCTCCTCCTCATATTTTGTGCCTTGCTTTTTAAACAAAGATGTTTCTCCCGAGTCCTGAGTCTGCTGATGATGTCATGTGCTGTAGAGAGTGAAACACTTATAAATCCTGCAACCACCTGTTTAAGACTCATGTTTTTGGAGCGTTTCTATCTGAAATATCCCCCAGTCACAGCTTGATTTCAGAGAGTAAACAAAGCAGTAAAGATGATTAGTAAAACTACAGGTATTTATCTTCAATCCTAACATTCTGTGGAACTGAGTTTGTTCATCAAAGTGTCTGTCAGTCTTTGGAATGTGCTGCTGTGTACTATTTGCTGGACTGAGATAAATGTGTATGCGCATCTGCTGACCTCATCTGATCTGGACACTGAACTGTCCAGTGTTTAAAGCTCCGAAGTGTGATCAGACTCACTGATCTGGCTTGGACAAGTTTGATAATCCGATCTAAGCTAATGTCACTAATCCTCGGTGTGTGTTGCTTTAATCTCTACGAGGCACACTTCATCCTCTGGATTCAGATCCCAAATTCTCCAGAATCATTCATCACTGGACCACAGAGCACAGTGCTGTTACTCACAATATAATTAACAACAATGTCTACAGTAACTGCACACTGACAAGTGCTTGGTTGGCATGTATTTCTAATTCATTCATTATCTGTAACCCTTATCCAGTTCAGGGTCGGGGTGGGTCCAGAGCCTACCTGGAATACACCCTGGAGGGGGTGCCAGTCCTTCACAGGCAGCACACACACACATTCAATCACACACTCACATCTATGGAAACTTTTGAGTCGCCAATCCACCTACCAACGTGTGTTTTTGGGCTGTGGGATGAAACCGGAGCACCCGGAGGAAACCCACGCAGACACAGGGAGAACTCCTCACAGACAGTCACCCGGAGCGGGAATCAAACCCACAACCCCAGGACGCTGGAGCTGTGTGACAATGACACTACCTGCTGCGCCACCGTGCCGCCCTGTGTATTTCTTAAGTAAAATATTTTTTAATCTATTAAATATACTGAAGGGCGGCACAGTGGCACAGCAGGTAGTGTCACTGTCAAACAGCTCCAGGGTCCTGGGGTTGTGGATTTGAGCCACATTCCGAGTGACTGGTGGTTAGGGAACTGGGCTTCTAACCAGAAGGTTGCTGGTTCGATCCCCAGAGTCGGCAGGTCATTACTGAAGTGCCCTTTACATAACTCCCAACTGTTCCCCAGTGTGTTTCACTGCACGGATTGGGTTAATTGCAGAGAAAAAAAATCCTGTGGCCAATAAAGACTTTTTTTGTAGACAGTTATTCTCATACATTTCATTTATACGTTCAGGTAAAATTATAAATTGTGCATCACAAAAACAACTTTAAGTATCTCAATGTCAAGTTTCTGTCAGCTGCAGATTTTATTACTGAGTAAATCAGTGCTCAGCTCTCATTCACCAGTCTCTCTCTCTCTCTCTCTCTCTCTCTCTGCTGACAGATTTGAATCAGAGTTGATTCGGTTCTCTGTCTGAAGCCCATTACGAGAAAATGACAGCGCGAGGAATCAGGCACGACTATAATCACGCAATCAAAATGCTTTATTTATCTTCTGCAGGTGCTCGGCAACGTCGTTCCTACTGTACTCAATAGATTCTGATCTCTCTCTCTCTTTCTCTCTCTCTCTCTCCCTCTATACCCATCTGTGTGTCTCTATGGAAAAGCTCATTCAGATGCTGATTATCTTCAGCAGAGTGAGGGTTGTGATAATATTACGGAGATTAGATGTAATTATGGTAGTGATGACAGTGCTCTTCTACTCTAGAAACCCTTAAAAGCCGACAATATATAGCAAAAATTGTTTGGACACCTGAATGTCCCACCTATAATGAGCCAGCTGGACGTCCCTTCCCTTTCCAAAGGCAATTCTGTCCAATTCAACTCGGTTTAACTGGCACTGTAACAAAGGTAGCGGAGAAAAACCTCTATCAGAACAAGAAGAGGAACGACTGAGAGGTGTCAAGTCTCAATCTGCCGGGAGAATTTTACATGATCTGGTAGGTAGCATTCACACTCATTCTTCACATTCATAGATAAGACAAGATAAGGTAAGATAACATTTTATTGCGCCCAAAGGAAATTGCAGTGTCCTGGCATTGTACATGATTCGAAATGAACCAAACACA
This sequence comes from Hoplias malabaricus, assembly GCF_029633855.1. Classification (NCBI taxonomy): domain Eukaryota; kingdom Metazoa; phylum Chordata; class Actinopteri; order Characiformes; family Erythrinidae; genus Hoplias; species Hoplias malabaricus. The sequence continues at coordinate 63,912,772 of NC_089803.1, forward strand.
AGACGAGAAGTCCCAAGGCGTAAAAATAATCATGCCTTAAGGGAACAGAGTGCACACACAACTCTGACAGGTGGGTTAAGCCCCAGCTGATGATCCAATGACGTGGCTCGCAAAATAAAACTCATACATATGTCATATGTCTCTTTTTTACTTACTTTGTTTCGATTGCAAAAGTGTAAATCCAAACCAAACCAGGACTAATATGGAACAAGGTGGTCCAGACCAAGGGAACAGAACCACAAGTCTGAACACACCTTGATATAAACAGTCAAGCCAAACTTCGACACCAGAGGCCCACGGAGCTGTTAAAATGTTATGTAATGTAACATAATACTCCATTCCAGACGGAGGTCTACGACACTGACTCTGTTTATGAATGTTTGATGTTGCTTACATTGATGACTAAACATCAGATTGATAGTGAAACAGTCCGGTAATGAGCTGTAGGCAGTCTGGATGGGACTTGGTTAGGAGGCCTTTGAGTCACTTACAGCAAGAGATTATTGTAAACATGCGCAAAGTAAATAAATAAATAAATAACACAAACAGTGGATGATTCAGAGTGGTCTACTTAAAGCAAAATGACCTTTTGCATGGTGACAGATAGGGGAGAGAGAGAGAGAGAGAGAGAGAGAGAGAGAGAGAGAGAGAGAGAGAGAGAGATGATTAAAAAAAGGAAAAAAATCTTTCTTGAATGGTGACAGATGGTGCATGAAAGGATGAAAGAATGAAAGGGAGATAGGGGAGCAAGATAGAGAGAACATGAGAGAGAGGGAGAGAGAGAGAGAGAGAGAGAAAGCATGATCCTGAAGATCTTATCGTTGAGTGTGTAACTTGATGTAGCCTATAGAGTGATACGATGTTTTGTTGTGGTTGCTAGGCAACCCTCATTTCAGCGCTGAGCGTAATTCTGATCGGTGTCGGAGCTGGGGGCTGACAAACTGAATTTTTCAATCGAAGTGAATACAAATGATGAGAAGATGGGCTCTCTTCAAAGTACATTCATATTTTGACTGCGTTTATAGGAAAACTTCATTACTCCTTTCTTTCTGTAAAGGTGCCATCTGCACTGAGCTGTTATATAAATACCTCCTGATCATTACAGATATGTCTCAGCAATGCAGAAATGATATTCATTCATTCATTATACGTAAGCTTATCCAGTTCAGGGTCACGGTGGGTCCAGAGCCTACCTGGAATCATTGGGTGCCACCGTGCCGCCCAGAAAATGTTGGTGTGTGAGAGTGTTTACGGACTAATATCTCCTGTTCTAGTGTATAGAGGCATTTAGTGAGAATGTTTACGGACTAATATCTCCTGTTCTACTGTATAGAGGTGTTTATTGAGGGTATTTACGGACTAATATCTCCTGTTCTAGTGTATAGAGGTGTTTATTGAAGGTGTTTGCGGACTAATATCTCCTGTTCTAGTGTATAGAGGTGTTTATTGAAGGTGTTTACGGACTAATATATCCTGTTATAGTGTATAGAGGTGTTTATTGAGACTGTTCAGGGACTAATATCTCCTGTTCTAGTGTATAGAGACATTTATTGTATTGAGAATGTTTACGGACTAATATCTCCTGTTCTAGTGAATAGAGGTGTTTATTGAGGGTGTTTACGGACTAATATCTCCTGTTCTAGTGTATAGAGGTGTTCATTGAGAATGTTCAGGGACTAATATCTCCTGTTCTAGTGTATAGAGGCATTTATTGAGAATGTTTACGGACTAAAATCTCCTTTTCTAGTGTATAGAGGTGTTTATTGAGGGTGTTTACCGACTAATATCTCCTGTTCTAGTGTATAGAGGTGTTTATTGAGGGTGTTTACGGACTAATATCTCCTGTTCTAGTGTATAGAGGTGTTTATTGAGGGTGTTTACGGACTAATATCTCCTTTTCTAGTGTATAGAGGTGTTTATTGAGGGTGTTTACGGACTAATGTCTCCTGTTCAAGTGTATAGAAGTGTTTATTGAGGGTGTTTACAGACTAATATCTCCTGTTCTAGTGTATAGAGGTGTTTATTGAAGGTGTTTACGGACTAATATCTCCTGTTCTAGTGTACAGAGGTGTTTATTGAGAATGTTCAGGGACTAATATCTCCTGTTCTAGTGTATAGAGGCATTTATTGAGAATGTTTACGGACTAATATCTCCTGTTCTAGTGTATAGAGGTGTAAATTGAGGGTGTTTACAGACTAATATCTCCTGTTCTAGTGTATAGAGGTGTTTATTGAGAGTGTTTACAGACTAATATCTTCTGTTCTAGTGTATAGAGGTGTTTATTGAGGGTGTTTACGGACTAATATCTCCTGTTCTAGTGTATAGAGGTGTTTATTGGGGGTGTTTACGGACTAATATCTTCTGTTCTAGTGTATAGAGGTGTAAATTGAGGGTGTTTACAGACTAATATCTCCTGTTCTAGTGTATAGAGGTGTTTATTGAGAGTGTTTACAGACTAATATCTTCTGTTCTAGTGTATAGAGGTGTTTATTGAGGGTGTTTACGGACTAATATCTCCTGTTCTAGTGTATAGAGGTGTTTATTGAGGGTGTTTACGGACTAATATCTTCTGTTCTAGTGTATAGAGGTGTTTATTGAGAATCTTTATTGGCTAATATCTCCTGTTCTAGTGTATAGAGATATTTATTGAGAAAGTTTATGGACTAATATCTCCTTTTCTAGTGTATAGAGGTGTTTATTGAGACTGTTTATGGACTATATTTATGATGTTTATTGAGGGTGTTTACAGACTAATATCTCCTGTTCTAGTGTATAGAGGTGTTTATTGAGGGTGTTTACGGACTAATGTCTCCTGTTCTAGTGTAAAGAGGTGTTTATTGAGGGTGTTTACGGACTAATATCTCCTGTTCTAGTGTATAGAGGTGTTTATTAAGGGTGTTTACGGACTAATATCTCCTGTTCTAGTGTATAGAGGTATTTATTAAGGGTGTTTATGGACTAATATCTCCTGTTCTTTTGTATAGAGGTGTTCTAGTGTATAGAGGTGTTTATTGAGGGTGTTTACGGACTAATATCTCCTGTTCTAGTGTATAGAGGTGTTTATTGAGAATGTTTATGGACTAATATCTCCTGTTCTAGTGTATAGAGGTGTTTATTGAGGGTGTTTACGGACTAATATCTCCTGTTCTGGTGTATAGAAGTGTTTATTGAGAAAGTTTATGGACTAATATTTTCTGTTCCATTGGACTGGCATTATGCTGTGGATATAAAGTCAGTATTAATGATTTGTTGTAAGAGAAATTCCTAATGAAACGATACAAATGTAAAAGGTAATATAAATATAGTGTATTTATATAGTAATTTAATTTACACTTTTTACATTTACAGCAGTCAGTACTGAAGTGCATGGCAGCTGGGAGCGGCCACTTTTACTCCCACAACAATGTAACTGAGAGAGAGGGAGAGAGAAAGAGAGAGAGAGAGAGAGAGAGAGAGAGAGAGAGAGAGAGAGATAGGGAGGGAGAGATTACTCATTACTGCCATCTTCTGCTCGACATTGCCCAGAAAATGCAGAATTGATGTGGATTCAATCTCGTTTTAAATCTGGATTCAGTTTATAAGGGACTGACGTTGTTTTGCATTTAGAGTCTCAGCACTGCTTGGGTAATCCAGGAGAGAGAAAGAGAGTGAGAAATAATGAGGGAGAGTGAAGGAGAAATAGTTGCATTTTTACAGTTTATCTCCTCCTGATCTCAGTTTTTATTCCCACATTTCCGTAGAGAAGAGAGATATGCTGATAGAAGAAATGAGGCTGAGAAAAGTGATGGAGAGGAAAGTGATTGTAAAAGCTTTCTTTCAGAGGGAAGAGAGAGAGAGAAAATCCTATAGAAGAGAGGCTGAATGCGTGCTGATAACCTGAGAGATACACTCCCACGTTCTCCACCATTTAACACTTCAGTTTATCGCAAAGACTCTCAGCAAAACCCTGGAGCCAGGAGAAAAAAAAAAGGAGGGAAGTAAGGAGATGAAAGAGCATAAACTCTGGATAGAAATAGGCAATCTCTAACTAAGGGCAAAATAGATGCTGCCAAACAGACTTGTATAGAATAGAGACTAGCATAATTCCAAAGCTGAAAGGAAAAGAACAGATAGAGGCTAAGCCCAAGCACTGAGACTCAAACCAGAACATAAGATGAAAGCAAACAAAAGACCTTGAATTTATACTGGTAAATATCATTAACACCCCCTGATGGACTTCTCACTGAAGTCATATCGTCATTGTCTTAGTGTCTCCGCCCTAGTCCTGTCCTGTCTGTTTTCCCCTCCATGAGCTTATGTAGCACATGGCTCTGTTTGTTGTTGTTCCTGTCTCTGCCCTAGTCCTGCCTTAGTCCTGCCTCTGTCCAATTGTCTCCAGGTGTTCCTCGTTTGTCTTGTCCTTATATACCCCTGTGGTTTGAGTGCTCCTTTGTCTGCTGTTGTGTGTTACTCTGTCTCTCCCATGTCTACTCCGGTTCATGGCTGTCTCTTGTCTGTCTTTGGTTAGTTCATAGTTTAGTCTTGTCTAGTTTCCATGTATCTACCCGTGTTTATTTTGATTCTGTCTTTTGTTAAATAAAATCCTTGCATGTACGTCTGCCTCCCTCGTCCTCCCTGCTCAGCTGTGACACTTAGCTGGATTTCTATGTGACAGAAACAAATTAGATTGTTTTTTTTAGTATGAACACTAGAAACTGACTAATGTTATTTAAAAAAATTCTAGAAATATCCATCCATCCATCCATTATCTGTAACCCTTATCCAGTTCAGGGTCACTGTGGGTCCAGAGCCTACCTGGAATCATTGGGCGCAAGCCGGGAATACACCCTGGAGGGGGCGCCAGTCCTTCACAGGGCAATTCTAGAAATATAATAGAAATAATAAATGGAGCTTAAGCATAAATAACAAATGGACTCAGACAATTAAAATAAGAAAAAGACCATGCAAAAACAAAAAAACTAACAAAAAAGAATGAAAACACTGTGAAACCAAAACAAGCCAGAAACAACCCTGCCCTGACACAGAAAAACCAACCTAAACACAGGTCACACCCAGATAAACTAAGCAAAGGAATGTCTAAACACAAATAACACAAATCAAACAGCAATATATAGAAACAAATAAAATTTGGGATATAAACCTTAAGCAAAGAAAAGTAGAAAGAATGCAAAATATAAACAAATATAAAGCTTTAGAGAGCTATAGGAATGGGCAGCAGAGTGGTGCAGCAGGTAGTGTCCCAGTCGCACAGCTCCGGGTGACTGTCTGTGAGGAATGTGGTGTGTTCTCCCTGTGTCTGCGTGGGTTTCCTCCGTGTGACTGTCTGTGAGGAGTGTGGTGTGTTCTCCCTGTGTCTGCGTGGGTTTCCTCTGGGTGACTGTCTGTGAAGAGTGTGGTGTGTTCTCCCTGTGTCTGCATGGGTTTCCTCCGGGTGACTGTCTGTGAGGAGTGTGGTGTGTTCTCCCTGTGTCCGCGTGGGTTTCCTCCGGGTGCTTCGATTTCCTCCCACAGTCCAAAAACACACATTTGTAGGTGTGTTTTGTGCCAGACCGATGGTGCAGATCGCGGTTGATCCGCTGTGAAAGACCCCTGAAGGGAGAGAGCAATTGAAAGAAGAACTCTATAGGAATCTGTAGTGTCTAAAGTAAACTATCAATAGAAACATGCACGATGATCATAAAGAGATTAAAATGTGTTTAAAATCAACCTACAAACATTTAAAGTCCTTGGAAGATCATAGATACTCCAGTCTTAATGTGATAAAACTCAGCTTTACAAACTCCGTTTGGAGCTCAAGTGCTGAATTACCAGATGCTGTGTGTGTTCCTGTGGGTGTGTGTGTTAAGAAAGAGACGGAAACTGCAAATAACCAACAACAGGCGAATTTGACGAGAAAATCTCAACTGCTCTGAAAACCAAATTTCTTGGGAGCTCATTAAAATACTGCCTGACATAAAAAATAAAGACAGAGTCAAGAGTGAGAAAACACACACACACACACACACACAAGGCTGAATTAATGAAGGTGGAGCTGTCTGCCAAAAGAAAACTTTCTGACCGTCTTTCAAACAGAATTTCAGAGAAATGCAGAAAGAACAGCGACTTCACAAACGCTCCAATAAACGTGGCTCTGCTTTTTAAATAAGGTCTGAAAACTGAATGGAGTCGCTTTTGAAGCTAATAGTGTGAGAATTTTATAAAGGAAGTTATTCTGAATGCTTATACATCATAATAAGGACACTCTGAATGAATTGTTAAGTGTCACTCTGCTGTATTCACCTGTTACGTAGCCATTGCAACCAGCCGAAAGAAAATTAACAACCAAGCGGCCAAACACTCCAGCAACAACAAGAGAGTAACAGCAAAAGTCTCCCATTATAATCCATTCCCAACCCAGTATTTCCTATTACACTAAATATCACTCAGGAATGCCATGCCATAGTCATTTTAATACCGATATTTTCTGATGATGTCATAGAGGTAAGCATTTAGAAGTGTTGTTTTAGGACTCTCAATGGTGTGATATGGAGTGCAAACCGGTGCAGACCTAAACCTTAATCTGCTGTGATGTGTTACCCAGAACACTGCTACTGATTCTGAAATTCATAAAACAATTCCCATTGATTAGTCTAAGATCAACACTGCATTGTATTACAATGTACTTTAGATTGTACTTCATTGTGTTGTTATGTACTGTACTCCTGAAAGCACTGAACATCTAAACCCAGCTCTGCTTTCAGCAGAAAAAAAACATTAGCCACAGATCAGGCCTCTCCTCTGAACCCTAGTAATTGGTCAATTCCACCAGAGGCTGCTGGACCTCACTTATAGTCACATGTAGCCATGCCCATGTAGGGAATTCCGGGTCTAGGCAGGATCTCTCAATGACAGAAATGAAAAGGGGTTTCTGTTATCACACCCTGAGGTAAACTGTTAGCCTCTTGCTGTCCAGACCAGACCATCTTCATTTTTGACTCTAATACTTTCCAAAATTGAACTATCTCCAGGACAAACTTGTTTCATCTACTTGTTAATCACTCTGTGACTCCCTCCACCATCTCTGATGTCTGTCTCTGATGGGTTTGTGTGAAAGGCCAAAGGGAATCAAGGTTAAAATGTGAGAGTCAGATTTGTTTGAAAGAAAATTAAGTTTGTATCGGTTAGAACAAAGCCCAGAGAAGCCAAGGTCCGTTAAGAAAAGGACAGAGGAATAATTACTAGAAACTGCCCTGATCCCGAAGACAATTCTGAAAAATGAACACCTGGAGACTAAACTTTCTCCTTCACACTGTGAATGCCACTAGTAAAACCCAACAAACTACAAATGTTACCACGGGAGCTAAATGGGGCACTCTAATTCAACTACTTAGCAACACCATACCACACACTTAGCAACACCTTAGCAGCCATATGGGACACCTTAACAACCACCAGAAATGACATAGCAAAAACAGTTTCTCCTTAATGACCATGTTGCCACAGCCTTAGCAACACTTTTCTTCAGGAAGTGCAGTTTTCTAGATTTTATCTTTCTTACTTTTAATGTCTGAGATTATTGAATATATTTTCTTTGTAATTTAACCTTTTCTTGTGTTACTAGGCTCCTGCTTTATTACTGTACTCTTGTTATATTATTTGTGGTTTCCTGACGTCATTATCATCATTGTTTTAGTTTTTTTAAAGCACTCTGAAGTGCTGTATGAATGGTGCTATAAAGAGAGACAAAGGCAGAGTGTAAAACTTTCCATTGTTAAACTGTGGATAATAAATGACCTCTGTTGGAACAGAAGCAATGTAACAAAATGAGAGGAGATGAATTTTAAAGGTGGATGTGGCTCTCAGGTGCTTTTGTCCAAAGTCAAAGCACAGAATAATGTCATTATAGAATAATAATAACTGCACCCTTTTGAAAAAGATGAAATTTAGTGGAAAATTGGATTTGATTTCTTTGCAAGTAGCATCCGAGAGGACAAGCCTCTTGGTTTAAATGCGAAATGAACCTGTTCACTTCTCTCTGATACAATATATGAAATATAAAGTAAATATCATTTGAGGTTCTAGAGGTTTTGTTTTTTGTCTGTACTCGTGTGTAATTGTTGTCTGTACTCTTTCTGTAGTTGGTGAGTTCACTGGTAGAACATTGTTTCTGTAGTTGCTGAGTTCACTGGTAGAACATTGTTTCTGTAGTTGCTGAGTTCACTGGTAGAACATTGTTCCTGTAGTTGCTGAGTTCACTGGTAGAACATTGTTCCTGTAGTTGCTGAGTTCACTGGTAGAACATTGTTTCTGTAGTTGCTGAGTTCACTGGTAGAACATTGTTTCTGTAGTTGCTGAGTTCACTGGTAGAACATTGTTTCTGTAGTTGCTGAGTTCACTGGTAGAACATTGTTCCTATAGTTGCTGAGTTCACTGGTAGAACATTGTTCCTGTAGTTGCTGAGTTCACTGGTAGAACATTGTTCCTGTAGTTGCTGAGTTCACTGGTAGAACATTGTTTCTGAAGTTGCTGAGTTCACTGGTAGAACATTGTTCCTGTAGTTGCTGAGTTCACTGGTAGAACATTGTTCCTGTAGTTGCTGGGTTCACTGGTAGAACATTGTTCCTGTAGCTGCTGAGTTCACTGGTAGAACATTGTTTCTGAAGTTGCTGAGTTCACTGGTAGAACATTGTTCCTGTAGTTGCTGGGTTCACTGGTAGAACATTGTTCCTGTAGTTGCTGAGTTCACTGGTAGAACATTGTTTCTGTAGTTGCTGAGTTCACTGGTAGAACATTGTTTCTGTAGTTGCTGAGTTCACTGGTAGAACATTGTTTCTGTAGTTGCTGAGTTCACTGGTAAAACATTGTTTCTGTAGTTGCTGAGTTCACTGGTAGAACATTGTTCCTGTAGTTGCTGAGTTCACTGGTAGAACATTGTTTCTGAAGTTGCTGAGTTCACTGGTAGAACATTGTTCCTGTAGTTGCTGGGTTCACTGGTAGAACATTGTTCCTGTAGTTGCTGAGTTCACTGGTAGAACATTGTTTCTGTAGTTGCTGAGTTCACTGGTAGAACATTGTTCCTGTAGTTGCTGAGTTCACTGGTAGAACATTGTTCCTGTAGTTGCTGAGTTCACTGGTAGAACATTGTTTCTATAGTTGTAGAGTGTTATGTCTATACCATAGACTGTTTTTTTTTCTGTACCGGTAGAATGTTTTGTCTGGAGTTGTAGCGTTTTGTCTGTACTGACGTAATGTTTGTTTTGTCTGTAGTTAATGAGTGTTTTTATGTGTAGTTTGTGTATATTAGGTATACAGATATTTTTTTATCTCTTGTGATTTTGTTGGTGCTTATTGGATGTCTGTAGTTCTAGGGTTGTTATGTCACTGGATGTAGAGTATTGTAGTGTTTTATAGGATAATTTCTTAGTAACAACATAGTGACTGTAGCTGTAGAAGTTTGTAGCTGTATACTACAATTATGGGATGTTGTAAAAGGGATTTTTAGTTGTGTGTGATGATGATGGTGGAAAAAAAATGTTTTTTTGATGAACGACCCACTCCTCCTCTCAGTGGCTCCATGACGCAGTTCTCTTCACTAATCAATTTTTGTGACCGTCATTAAAGAGAGAGCGAGAGAGAGAAAGAGAGAGAGAGAGAGAGATTCTCAATGCCAGACTTCATTCATAACACTCATGGCTAAGAGACATACTGAGTCCTTGTAAGTAATGGAACATTTATTCATGTTGTGCAACCAAGGCATAAAGTAAGGTATAAATAATGAAAGTGATTTTAAATCAGCCTGGGAGTGAAGGTAAATACTCAATGAGAGTGAAGCAAAGGCTTCCAGAAACTGAATTAATATCCATTATACCATAGTTACAACAGACCATCTACGAGTGCTAAGATTTCCTGATAACGCCACTCCACATAGATCTCAGTATCACTGCTCTTTATTCTCCTGTAACCTGCAACCAACCACAACATACGTTAGTACAAGTAACAAGCTGAAAATAGTAGCTTCTCCTAACAACAAACAAAATACAACGTAGGCACTAACATTAAAATCAATATCAGTGCCAATAGTTCCAGTCCAGTATTTAACACCACTGCCAATATCTCCCATTAAAATGAATATACCAATACCAATCTTTCATTATCATCATTATTAAACCAGTAAATGCTGCTTTAGTGTGGCACAGTGGCGCGGCAGGTAGTGTCGCAGTCACACAGCTCCAGGGACCTGGAGGTTGTGGGTTCGATTCCCGCTCCGGGTGACTGTCTGTGAGGAGTGTGGTGTGTTCTCCCTGTGTCTGCGTGGGTTTCCTCCGGGTGACTGTCTGTGAGGAGTGTGGTGTTTTCTCCCTGTGTCTGCGTGGGTTTCCTCCAGGTGACTGTCTGTGAGGAGTGTGGTGTGTTCTCCCTGTGTCTGCGTGGGTTTCCTCCGGGTGACTGTCTGTGAGGAGTGTGGTAGGTTTCTTCCTGTGTCTGCGTGGGTATCCTCCGGGTGACTATCTGTGAGGGGTGTGGTGTGTTCTCCCTGTGTCTGGGTCGGTTTCCTCCCACAGTCCAAAAACACACGTTGGTAGATGGATTGGCGACTCAAAAGTGTCCATAGGTGTGAGTGAATGTGTGTGTGTGTTGCCCTGTGAAGGACTGGCGCCCCCTCCAGGGTGTATTCCCGCCTTGCGCCCAATGATTCCAGGTAGGCTCTGGACCCACCGCGACCCTGAACTGGATAAGAGTTACAGATAACGAATGAATGAATGACAATTACTAAAATCTCTTGAATTATGGTTGTTATTTGTTATTTTTTTAGCACATGGCACATACCAGCAGCTTTTGAACGTCACTTTCTTTCTTTCAGAGAACCCTGTTAAGACTTGGAAATCCTTATACGGGCATGACTCCAAATGCAGAATGAGCCGAGACTTCAGTGGGGTATTGTGCAAATTCAGTACTGAAAAATATGTATCTCAGATTGAGTGCTTTAGTACATTATTCCATTATCTTCCACTTCTGCTGGAGGACTGAGTAAAGAAGAGTGAAGCTAATTATCACAGGGTTCAGGAAATGTTTCTTTTTAGAAATTCTTAATAAACACTTCACATTCTTTGTGACACCGGTCCAATCTAAAGATATAAGTGGACTGTAGTGTGGTTTCTTGGGGAAAATGGCTAAAGGTCAAATCCAACGCTAAGAAAAAGGGCAGAGAATAAAGAACGGGGCGGTATAAAACACCCATACTTCCCTGGCATTTAGCCATCAAAGCTTTCAAAGAAGCCAGCAGAAATGTTCTAATTCAATTTTCTGCAGTAAATGGCTCTCACCAAACCACATCTCTTCCATAAAATGAAATCTTAAAAAAGGCAAATGACTTCTGTGTGACAAAATAATGGAACAGCTCAGTAATTTACCTCCGTGAGCCAGGCATGCGATTACATTCAGAACGGGGTACAGCAGCCCACATTCCTCTTAAGCCTTATTTGGAAAGGGTTGGTTTTACATGAAGAGCTGGGGTAATGTCTTTTTACCACAAGACGACAGTAATGAAGGATTCACACTGGATAGAAAAGGTGGCTACTGATATGGATCAGACACAGCAGTGATATTGAAGGTTTTAGATAGCCACTACTGTTCTGAGAACAGCCCACCAGCCAAAAATATTTCAATCTTAGTTCCTGAGCCTCACAAATTCAGACAACAACAGCTCCTAATAACCAATGAAGTACAATCATGATCTCCATGAACTTACGACATAGGCCTGCTTGTGACCTGGACATTAAACTCAGTGTGGGCGCAGGACAGCAGGGAGTGGAGAGGAGTGGACAATCGTGCTCAGGCACGGTATGAGGCAACTAGGCAAAGTGTGAGTACACCCTAAGCTGACACTTGAGTCACAGGGATGAGAGTTTCAGTCTAGTCTTAGTCACTGCGATGTGTGTTTGACTGTGATGACCACTCTCAAGTGACTCGAGACTTTACGTGAACTCATAAGATGGGAGGTGTGAACATCGGTGTAGGTTCAGAGTCTGTCAGAAGTTTACCTCTGAATCCCTGAATTAAAGCTCAAATACTTCCAACATTTCCTCCAGTTGAACCTGCAGCTGTTTAAACACCACAAAAAAGTAACATTATGTAAACGACGTGTTTTACACAAAAACGAATTCAGGTTTTGAAGTTCCAAACTCTCCATCTTCGAGAGCACTTTCCAAAAGAAAAGATCCATTATCAGTGACATGCTCCTGGAAGCAGGCCAAAATGAAGTGGGAAAAATGGATGATTTTTCAGAAACATAAATATACATGAGGGTAGAGCCTGAGAAGATGTGTGTGTGTGCGTGTGTGTGTGTGTGTGTGTGTGTGTTACAGACAGTGTGCAACTTCATTACCTTGCGATATTAAAACCAATCAAAGAGATAAAGGTGGGCAAATGATAGACCCCCGAAAGGAGAGTGCCGTCTCTCATTCCGTCTTATTACTTTTGACATTTTAATCAAGCATCTATTCAGTGAAATGGTGCTTTATGGCTCTGGAGTCTGCAGTGATTCGCCCCTCCAGCAGCTATGGACCAATAAATAAATAAATAAATAAAGATAAAAACATCACAGAGCAATCATACCTGCAGGGTCTGCAGCAGGGCTGGCATTTACTGGAAATATATGTATATATAATAAAACAAGCAGAATGCAGTTTTAAGAGGAGCCAGAATTGAAGCTAATGCTGTTTAGTGTTTATCTTGTGACTGATAAGCTCCACCCACAAAGGGGTTTGTCCTTCTCTTTGTTTCTCCTTTCCTTTTTCTCTCTTCCTTCCTCTCTCCGTTCTGTCCTTCTGTTTTAATGCACTCTTACAGCACAGTCCTTAAATCAAGGTTGAGGGAGAGGTAGAGAGTGGTTTCCCACCCTCCTCCTAAAGTTACATAGTGCAGTTTCTTCAGTGCTGGGCCTGGAGTAGCAGTGACAGAGGCCCTATTATCTCTATGGCAGGTCAATGAAGCATCACAATGATTTTGAAGCTGTAATTTTAAGATAAAAATATTACCAGTGGCAATTGCTCTAAGACTGCTCAGCTTCCCCTAAAATGTAAAAAAATAAGTGATCAAATATATTCTGTTGTGTGTACATGTCGTTGAATAAATATGCACTACAACGCGCTCAACTTTTGTTCAGAATCAGCTTCTTATCACTGGTAAAGACGCAGCTTTTCTCTCAATCATTCCCGCAGTTTCACAGTGCTTTAAACAGCGAGGATGCTGAGCGTTCACAGAGTTCAGTAGCGAAGCAGCGAAGTGCAGCGAAACGAGATGAGTCATTGGATAAATGCTGGGCTTTGTCCCGCCCATCGGACGCTCAGCGTCTCTGGGGGTCTATGGGGCAGTGGGCTGGCCTCGGCTGGCCTGGACTCTCAGCTTCTGCATAATGATTGGATGATCTGCTGGCCATTGAGAGGACACTGGTCAAGTCCCTGGAAAAGACGCCTTGTTGGTACGACACGGTCACAGATCATTTTCTTGAAAAGGAACGGAGGGTAGAATTTACGTATAAATAAACCGACACATTTTATGATGTAGGCCGAAATTGAGCTTCCCCTCCTTGAAAGACCAGCATCCGCCACTGAATATTACCTAGTGTTGCTTTAATACATCAGCTTAGAAATATGTTACATAACAATCCCTATGTTGTGAAACTGCTGTTATACTGTCACCTAGTGGCCTGGATGTGGCAGACACTGTACTAAACTGACACTGTATTAAACATGGCTGCCCTCTTGAGAGTGATCCTCTTGTATGGAGCATCCACTAGCTTCATTAAGGCTGAACGAAATTTGATTCTTCACTTGGTGTGAGACTTACTCGTTTGTAAAATGACTTGCTGCTCCTGCAGTTAAGGAAATGTATATACTGAGAAGGCAGGTGCAGAAGCAGGAGATACGAGGTTCTGTCTGGGAAGCTGTGAGTTTTAATCTTGTCTGTTACTGTGTCTAATGAGATAAAGATCCAGAACGTGTCGCAGTGTCTTGGCTCAGCGGAAACAGTTGTTATTGTCATTCTTGGCTACGTCCATCCTGAGACTTTACTCTAGAGGATGGAGGGATAGAACAACTCACAGATGGAGAGAAGAGAGGAAGAGCAGGAGGAGTGCAGGAAAAACAGAAATGGAGGATAGGGACGAGACAACGGAAAACGAGAATGTGAAGGAACAGGAGGATGAGGAAGAGGAATAGAAAGAGAAAGATGAACAAGAGGGTGAGGAGGGGAAGAAAAAGGTGGACAGAAAAAAGGAGAGGGCAAGAACAGGGAGAAAAAGAGGAAAAGAGGAATGAGGTTACAAGTAAAAAGAAAGAGAAAGAAGTGGAGGAAGAGGGGAGGAAGAGGAAGAGTTGTAGGAGGAAACGAGAAGAAGAAAAAGTGCAAGGAAGAAAGAGGAAAATGAGGAAGATGTGGCAAGAAAATGATTTTATGACTAAACAAGTAGCATATTTTCCACAGTATATTTTCTGCATCTGTTCTCCCTACGTTCAGTTCTGATTCATATTCATAACTTATATTAAAAACTGAGTAAAACTATGCCACAAGGTGCAATGACTCATCTCACATTCCCCAAAAGATATTTAGCTTCATCCTGTTTTCAGGGTCTTTCATCGTTACATAACGAATAGTTCAGTGTCTGTTCAAGCTGTCATTGGTGGTGCCCTCTGCATATTAATGAGCATCAAACAAAATCAGAAATCATTGGATGTGAAGTCCAGAGGCAAACTAAAACAAAGCCTGACGTTTCCCAAAGACAGGCCTCGGTCGTCTCTGTGACAGAGAAGTTTAAGGTCTTCCAATGAAGCTTCTGTTTGAAATGTATGTGTGGTGTGGGAGAGAGAGAGAGAGAGAGAGAGAGAGAGAGATTCAGAAATATGTGTTTGGCTATATAGTGTATGAATGGACAGTCAAACTGGTTGTTAAAAGAATAAAAATGTTAAAATAAAATTTCAGTGTTCTCCAGGATTTCCAAGATAAAGAATTAATTACTGTTTTTCCCAATCATTCCCCATTGTTTTCTATTAACACTCAATTAATTTCCTATGTTTTCCATATCTTACACAGAAGTGTTGCTGCAGACTGTGTTGTGTTGTGTGTGTGTGTGTGTGTGTGTGTGTGTGTGGACATGTTAGCCCCATTAGCATGTCTCCAGTTTGTCTCCAATTAGAATGGAGCCCTCTTCAGCTGAATCACATATTGATTGCTCATTAGATTCTAATGAAAATGTAATCATCCACAAAGTAAAAATGTTGGGAGGGTTTTATATTTGCTACGAAGTGGATGAGTGTTTCTTTTTCAGGACAGAAGCCAGACTCTTCACCAGAAAGGTTTGTTAAAAGCTGATTTGTTTAAATGTGCCCTGAGTTGGACTGTTGCCCTGCCCAGGGTGGGTTCCTGCCTTGTACTAAATGATTCAGTCCTGATCAGGATGAAGCATTCAGAGAAGATGAGTGAATTAATTATTTGTCTAAAGCAGTATTTTTGGGTGAAATAATCTACTATATTTCATTTCATTTCACCTTCAGTAGTGCAGCAGTTACATTCTGGTGCCATTGTTCCACCTTAAATGGTGCAGTAGTTAATATTAAGCCTTGTGTTTAAAGGGTTAAACAGGTACTGGCCCTTTAACACTGATTGATGTTCTGATTGGTTAACTTGTATTGTATAAAGCAGACTGGGATCAAACACACCTTTATCACCTCAGTGTGAATGGGCGGAGTTCGAATATTTTCCTGTGATGTCATAAAAGAGTGAGTTGGCTTCCATTATTTGATCTTTTAAAATTAATTTAACAGAACACAGAGACATGGTTCTCTAGTTCCTGCAGCAGTGAGGGGTTATATAATCACTGTCTGTTGAGTCATGTGATGGGAACTGGATTGTTCTGGATCTTGTTGTGTGTGAGTGTGTGTGTGCGCGCCTGTGCTTGTGCACGTATGTGTAAAAAAATGAGGTCATTTGGCCAGTCGTGCAGACACAACATGCGCACACACGCACGCACACGCACATTTTTTTTGTCTTCTTGTCAAACATTTTGACATGTTTTAAGAATTAATATGGATTCATTTGCTTGATGGTAAGGGCTCATTAAAGGACCATAATCTAGAAAATGAAGAGTGTGTGACAGAAGAAAACCTGGCTGTACCTGCTCTTATGTCTCTACAAGTTTCTACTGTGCCCTGTGACTTACTCTGGTTTTTAAATGGAAGGTTAAGGTCTGTGTATGAATCTCTGTCTTTCAGCAGCGCGTCCGAGTACCAAAGGCTGCATCTGAGCGATGAGTCACCGGACGACAGGCAGAGGATGATGGGATACATATTCAACATTTCCCTCGTACAAACTCCATCTGCCTGAAACAACCTTAAACAGAAACGCTGACAGCCCAAATACAGCACACTGCACAATATTTAAATGACGGTGGCCCAGACAGTCCCCACACAATTACATTTCTAAAGCAAACAAAAGACTAGAGCGCCACAAGAATCAGGGAGGACAAACATATTTTCCTCATTGCTACTGTGTTCACGTAGTTTGTTTGTTTCCTAAATGCTGTTGTGCTTTGACTCTCCAGGCCACTGTACGTATTCCATCCAATGGCAGGTGTCGTGTAAGCAATGTCTTTATACAGCCACTAAATTCTGGACATTGGAATCACACCTCACTGTCTGGTAATCTGATGGATGAGTCTGGAGGATGAATGCCAGGAAAAAAAAACACAGCTGGTGTCAGAAGGAATGTTGTGGAAGAGGGATATTGGGCTGGACGTCTTCACATTCGGGCCTTGGATCCAGGATCCAGGCAGGGATTACTGAATGGTATGACGATATACCTGGCCAGTGATGTACATTAACAGTTATACCAGCCAGCCAGTGTCATACCAGGCAGCCATTTTAAATCCTGTTTTTATTTGACCATGTCCTGATCCAGCGGCACTGTGCCCCTGCGCACAAACAAGGTTGATAAAGACAATGTTTGAAGAGGAACTTGTGTACAGCGTAGACATGCATGTAGATTTTGGTGTGTAAACAGTTAATTTTGCCCAGCAACAGCGCTAAGATTGTTTTTAACCCTTGAGTGGAAAGTCAGTACCGACTTCATCATGTTAGCTGGAGAAAGAATAGCTGCCAAAAATGGCCAATGCTCAGCCCTCATCTTTTTCACTATTTCCCTCTTTCTCTCTCCCTCTCTCTGGGTGAGGTGATTGTTTCTGACATTTCTGCACCTTGAGACTGCCTCTTGCATCTGGGGCCAGAGAGGGGGCTGTGATTGGCTGGTTGCTGATTGGCCGGGACCACTTATCTCATGTCCTCTGATAAAAGACAGTCCACTCTGTCATCACCATTACCTCCATTAACTCCGTTTGCTGTTGGACACCGCATCACGGCATGATTTGCCCATTTCAACGAAAGGTCACAGCTTTTATGACCATCCGAATAGACAGCTTAAAAATAAACAAAAAATGAAAAGGGCCCATATCCATCAACTATCAAAAAATAAACGAACCAGCTGAAGAACGCTGGTAGAGTGCGCCATGACCATGTGTGAGGAAAAAGTATGTTTAAAAGGTTGGATAGCATAGTGGACCACAACACCGCCTTCAAGACACATCTTCAGAATAATGTTTTATTAGAATTCGAGCTTAAATAAAGTCAAATGGATTTGTTTTCCTGTTTATCTGACCATTTCTATAGTGCGGGTCATCCTACATTTGTTTCCCAAGTCGTTTCCTTGAGAGTAAAGAGGGTAAACCTCGCTTGCCCAGAGTTTTTGGTGGTTATAGGGGAGTATATTTTCATCAAGGCAGAGAATCGATAGCTCATTGAAGTGCTGCCCAGGGCATGGGCTCTTTAACCACTAATGTTTTTTCTTTCTTTTCTTTTTTTTCTGTGGCTGGGAGTTTAACCTCCTCACAGGAAACGTTCTGACAGCAGGTCCTTCGCTGTTTGGTGAAAAATAAAAAACAGATGCTAAGGATCATGATTTTTCACTTCAGTATCGTTAACCTCGGTTCATCCAACGTTTCCTCTGAAATGAAAGGCACTCATCAAGAGTTTGTTCCTCTTCGCTGCAGTAACAGTCTCTTACTCTAGATAGCAGAATATTGTTGTGAGATTTGATGGCATTCAGCCACCTGAACATTTACTATGTCAGGTACTCATGTTGGATGATTAGATCTAGATCACAAACACCACTCTAACTCATCCCAAAGGTTTTGATTGGAGGTTAATCGCTCTAGAGAACACAGTTCCACATGCTCCACACTAGAACATGCTTCTCACTGAGCTGCTCCACAGGCAGCTACTTCAGAGCATCAAATTTCATTTACAGTCAAATCACTTACTTTAAAAATATTAATAATTGGATCTGGGGTTCCCCTGAAATGTTTGGGTTCTCAGCAGATAAACAAATACAAAAATAAATAAACAAATAAATACATTACTGTCTTGTTTAGAGGCCCGAGGTTAGAGAAACCCATTTCCCTGCTTTCTAAGATGATAAATGAAAACATGCTTTTCTAATAAAATAAATCTGCCTGTTTTATCTGGAGTATAGTTCACGTAGCGCCACTCTTTGGTCGAAACTGGAACTGCAGTCAAGTCTAAAGCAGTCACAGGATGAGAGATGTGAGGTGAACACAAACTGACAACTGTAGACAATGAAAGTCTCAGTTAAAAGTAAATAAATTAATAAATAATACTCCCACTGTGTCTGATCTCGAAAAGAGAGAGAGAGAGACATGAGTGAGAGGATGGAAAGAGAGAGAGATGGAAAGAAGCTTTGTGAGGGTGACTGATGCACGTTGTGAAGAAGAGGAAGTGAGGGAAAGAAGCGTTCAAGGTTGAAACAATGACCAATGAGGCTTCAATGGAGAGGATGATGGATTTGGACCACAGCAGAAACCTCAGGCTAAAGTGAGACTTCAAATTCTCCGGCTTTGTTTATTTGGAGTCATGGAAGAAAAGGACTCTAACACATTTGGTGAAAGAGTGGAGGATAGTGTTGTAGCTGAGGTGTGGATCGTTTCTTGCCCAGTCAATACTGAGATTTTATTCCATGGATCTGTGCCTTATAGCTGATGGGGACAATACATCGAGTGGCACTTGCCTCAGAAAAGCCCACAGAAACAACCACCAAACGAACACCAACAAAAGCAGACAAATCTGTCTCTACAATATTCTCCCTCTTTCACACCAGTTTATTTAAGGTGCCTTACATTTTACTGCAAACGCTCCACATCAATCAAATAAACACTGAGACCAATAATTCCAGAAATGAAATTGTGTACAGCACCTGCGTGTGTCTGTTGAGAGTCTCCAGAAGCTTCTCGCTCATTAACACGGCGTTGGGTCGTTAGACAGACCATTAGCATGTGACAGTGTTTAATTAATGGACAATTCTGGCTGTTTTTTGGAGAAGGATGGTGTTTGTAGAGAACGATGGTGTTTAATGTTATAAAAGAACGTTGGAGAATGGTGACTTCTTTTGGAGAATTGTAATGTTTTTGGAAGATGATGGTGTTTATTAGAAATGGGCGTGTTTATTGGAGAATGATGGTGTTTGGTGGAGAATGTTTTTTTTGTGGAGTTTGATTGTTTGAAAATGTCCATATTTTTAGGGGAATGATGGTGGTAATTAAGACAGATCAGCAGAGAATGGTGATGTTTTTTGGAGATTAATGGTGTTTGGTGGAGTATGATGGTGCTTAATTATACTGAATGATGGTGTTTGATGGATAAAGTTGTTTTATTTTATACATAATGGGGTTTTTTTGGAGAATGATTGTGTTTGTTGATGATGGTGTTTGCTGGAGAACAGTGGTGTTTATTGTTGTAAAAGAATGGTGTTTACTCCAGATTGATGGGGGTGTAGTAGACAATGGCAGTGTTTGTTGAAGAATTGAGTTGTTTATTGGAGAATGATGGTGCTTAATAATACTGACTCATGGTGTTTGGTGGAGAATGTTTTGTTTTGGGAAATTGATTGTGTTTGAAAAAGGCGATAATTAAGAGAATTATGGTGTTTATTTACACCGATTGGTAGAGAATGGTTATGTTTTTGGAGAAAGATGGTGTTTGTTGAAGAATGATGGTGCTTTTTAATACAGAATTGTGATGTTTGTTGGAGAATGGTGGTGTTTAGGGATAATGGTGGTGTTTATTGTTGTAAAAGCATGGTGTTTGCTCCAGAATGGTAGGGGGTTTGTAGTAGCCAAAGGTAATGTTTTTGAAAGATGGTGGTGTTTATTATAGATTGATGTGTTTATTGGAGAATGGTGGTGCTTAATAATACTGACTGATGGTGTTTGTTGGAGAACGATGGTCTTTTTAAATACAGAACCAAAGTGTTTGGTATAGACCAGTCAATATAGAGCATTACTGTGTGGAATTGAAGGCAGACTTTTACTGGGACAGAAAGAATCTAAAAGCTCCTGTATAGAGCTTGTGAATACATTAATAACATCTGCTCTTAGATTAAGATCCATAACCCCTCATTACACAAGAGCACATGATGTGATAAAATCAGGTTCCATAACACATAATAACACTGGAGTAAGCTGGAGCTTTGTTACAATGTGTCCTTATGTTCTTATCAACAGGAATTTTTAGGCATTATGAACCTGGGATATATGAAGTCATAAACTCTTGTTTAGGAAAGTGTTTATTAAAATGTATTATTATATGTCAGACCAGGTACTAGAGGAACTAGAACCCCTTATAAGTGCTAATAAAGGTTATGAACTCAGGATTCAGAGGAAAAGAAACTTCCAGAAGACAGAAAAGGCCAATTACAGTCAGAGAGAGGAACTCCAGGACTGTGTGGATTTATTCAAAACCAATTATTGGCTGCTGAGTGACAGGGGAAAAGAAAAAAGCCCAGGAGCTCTGAGACTGTATTTACACTTCTCTCTCTCTCTCTTTCTTTCTCTCTCTCTCTCTCTCTCTGATTAATAAATCCATCACCTGTGTCTCTGTAGTGAAGGATTCAGGGCTAAATCTCAAACCTGATGGACATGTCTCTCCCATTGTGGCGATCTCTCTCTCTCTCTCTCTCTCTCTCTCAGATGATGAGATCTATGAGTGAGAGGAAGGAATAGTGACTCCTTTAGGGTTGTTATATATTGTCCTATTATAGTGTTATAATGAGTACATTCAGCTACTTTACTGTGCACCCACTTGTATCAACTCTAAAGAAAGTCATGAAATGAAACGGGATGCTGTTGAGCAGTTGCACACGAGCCTTGTCCAAAGTCACCGTGCTTGTTTCAAAAAGCCTGTCTGAGGAGTACCCCCTGTATCTTCAGTGGAGCAGTGAAACTGTCTTCTGTTGGGTCACGAGGCACCATCCTATACCTTCGGAATGATCTGGGATCCAGAACCAACCGTCCAACATCAGCACATGACCATGCCGAGGTTTATAAGGCTGAACGGCATCGAACCCTCTACTATGAACACTGCTGTTAGAACCGTGGAGAACACAATAAAAGAACTAGCTCAAGCTTTGGAACCAAAACACAAACATAAAGCCAGACTTATTGTTCAGTTTCAGTCTTTTATTTCTCTTTCCCCTCTCTTCCTCCAGCCTCTCTCTCTCTCTCTCTCTCTCTCTCTCTCTCTCTCTCTCTCTCTCTGTCTGTCTCTGTACCTGACCCAGAAAAACGGAAGGCGATGCACTGAGACGAGACACACCCAGATGCAACACTTTTGTCTGAAACAATGCAGTAAATGTTTACACCAGATAATTCAGTGATTTCACTCTGAGAGCGTCAGAACATTGCTGTCAGAGTTTGATGAGGCCAGGTTCTGATGCTGGATGATGTTGGATGGTAAGAAGCTCACTGCAGCTCATCACAGAGGCACTGGTATTGACATGTTAATCTTAAAATAAAGATGATTATTTATTTTTTATTTATTTACTGCACCTTGTATATGTGCTCTATTGTAATGTACTATGTATTCAATCTGACTGCTTGTTTTGCTCCTTATACTGTTGCTTATCTGTCAGTTTGTCAGTGTGTTAGTAGTAGTATTAGGACATACGGAGACGTTTTATACATGTATATGATTAATAGTGGGGCGGTGGTGGTGGAATAAAAAAAATAATAATAAGGAAACAAACAAATGAAAAAACAGCAGCAACAACAAAACAAACAACAGTAATTAATGGAGCTCAATCAACAGCACAGTTCAGACTCTGGAAGTTTCTCTAGAATCATGGAACCATCCTGAATCCCTTGGTTTACATCTACAGTGTTTGTTTACAGAGAATATCAGGAAATTGGGAGTTCCCCTTTAAATTATGAAAAAAACCTTATCACATTTCAGCGGAGCTTTGGTTTGATTAAAGAGATGATACGCACTTTACTTAAGGTGTGAAATCACTAGAGGGCAGAAGATAGATGAGGGAAATAGGGCTCTCTCTCTCTCTCTCTCTCTCGCTCTCTTTCAGACTGTAGGGTAGATTTTTGGCAGAGATACAGAAACAACACTCAGTTGTACAGAGGGGATCTGACCTTTAACAGAGAGAGAGAGAGAGAGAGAGAGAGAGAGAAAGGAATGAAAGAAAGGGACACAAAGTAGAGTGAGGAAAGAGAGGGAGAGACAGACAGACAAAGGAAAATAAGAGCAAGGAAAAGAGCAAAAGAGAAAGGGTGGAAGAGAGATGGAGACGGACAAGGCGAAGAGAGAGAAACTGACAGATTAAGACAGGAAGAGAAAGGGTTAGGAGTGACAGAGAAAGAAGGAGAGTGAATGAATGAGAGGAACAGAGAGAGAGAGAGAGAGAGAGGTCACTCGTTCTCCTTGTACAGTCAGCAGACACTGACACACACTGACAGGTCAGAGCAACCGTCACAGCAATTACACAGAGCTCTCTCTCTCTCTCTCTCTCTCTCTCTCTCTCTCTCTCTCTCTCTTTGTCCCTTTCTGTCCCCTCTTCCATATTTTTCTTCCTCTCTCTCTCTCTCTCTCTCTCTCTCGTGCCTTTCTGTCCCCTCTTCCTCATTTCTCTCTCTCTCTCTCTCTCTCTCTCTCTCTCTCTGTCTGTCATTTCTGATATTTTCTTCACTCTGTGGAGAGTGGGTTCTAGCCTCCGATAAGAAAAGGTTCTCATGAATATTACATGTTCTTTTATCCTCACAGATGAGAACCAACTCAAACAGGCTCGGAGTGTTTGTAGAACATGCGGAAATGCCTGATAAAATCCTGCATGGATTTTACTGCTCATATCAGCTCATCACTGACAGGATCAGCTTTCATTTCAGCTGTAAACTTTCTGACACACTCTGACCGCACCAGCTTCTCCATTAGTTCAAGCAATTGCTCAAATAAACAAATGCATAAGAAAGTAGGAACATTGATCTGGTGAATAACTGGGGAAGGGAGTACAGAGCTGTCTGGGAAAAATCCATTTCACTTTGTGTATTTTCTAAGGATCACACCACGAATGTCAAGTCTCTGTCTCTGTGCGTTGCCCTGCATCTCAAAATATTAACATGGTATATGGCGGTTTATGTTATTACCGTGGGGTTGGGCAATGTCTGAGCCTCATATCTGTGCATGGGTCGAGTGAAGGGTTTTTGACTCTGTGCAGTTCCGCTCAGCACAGCCCAACAGTGCATGCCAACACGTGTTGAACAGAAAAGTTTAAAAATAAACAAAATAAGGCCAACAATATATCTGGTCATCTAACAGGCACTTGTGATTTAGCACACACCAGGAAACTGAGGTCACAACACATATTTAGAAGATAAAGCCTGTGAGCACAGAGTTGAGTGAAGTGTCTTAGTATTTTGTCTGTTTTCAGCTTCCTTCCTCTCTCATTTTGTTTTACCCAAACTCAGCGCTAAACTCACAACTGAGGTTACTGTCAATATGGGCTTGTGTTTTATCCTCACCCATTTTCAGAGTGTGACATCACCAGTCAGTGAGCGCCCCCTCCCTGTGGCTCTCTTAAATGCACATGAATGAACTCTCTGGACTTAAAGGAATACTATGTAAGAAGTGGCTTTGTGTCTCCTGAGCTCCCCTCACCGGTTACTGAGTGTAAATCACGTTTACAGTATGGCTGTAAAACCAAGTCTCTCATTCTCTCTCTCTCTCTCACACACACACACCTTCTGAGCTGAGGGATATTCACATCAGTCACAAACGGCTCAAGGCTTCAACTGATAAACAACCTCGGGGCTTCTAGTAATAAACTCAATGTAGAGCCTGGGGACGTGTGTAATAAAAAAAAATATGTTGACTACATGATAACAAACATATATTGCTCATAATAAACACTGGAAGGTGTTATTACAGCTATATAATGCAACGTTGGTGGTACTCCAGCTTTTACAACCACACAACAACCGACAGAAAAGCACTTTTTACCAGAATCAATGACTAACGCTAAAAAGTTCCCTAGTCGGGCTAAAGTTAGCAGCGCAAACCCTGCACTAACTAATCACTAACACTGCAACACTGCCCCTATGACAGGTCGGAGGAGCCTCACAATCATTCTGAAGCTGCCATTTTAAGGGAAAATACTACGTAATGTTCCTTTAAAGACACAACAGTAATTTGACAGACCACACACACGTCATCATTGTGAGATACCGCCCAACCCTAATTCAAACCCTACTGACTAGCTTCCTCACACTCAGAGTAATGCTAAATGTAAGAGAAACCAGTTAAACCTCAGTGTAGTCTAGGACTGCACCAAGAAATTGATCCTAATTGAAAAGATCTGCTCTCAAATTCAGATCGGAGCCCTTTAAAAGTGTAACTAAACCCCTGAGCTCCTCTGCTGTAGTTTAACTAATTCTGGATTTGTCCCAAACCCACTTCAGTGAAACCCAAACCACAAACAAGGGTCACACCTGGAGCTATAAACACCAAGAAACAAGCTCTCTCTGGAACCACAGGCGTTTTCTTTTCTTGGCACAAGTCAACAGCTCCTTCAGCCTATTCAAAAACCACAGTCCACTTTCCAGAGAAACAGCAGGACGACAGGAACACTGTTCCAACAAATAATTACCCTCCAGCACTGCTGAGGAAGGCCTGTGTTTTGTTTGAGGATGGCACGTAAAAGAGGTGGAAGGAGCAAATATAAAGGAAGAGCAAAGGGTTTAAAAGGTTTGACAGAAATGCAAGTATGATTCCAAACAAAAATACGCTGATGAAAATTAATTGAGGTTACAGTAGTAATGGACTAGAACAATAGAAATGAATGGAGGATTAACAGTAAATGTCCAGACCTATTTTTATTTTATACAGGCGCAAGAAGGTCTGGCCTTAATTATGTACACTGATTGTAGAGTGACAAAGTATTATGTAGATTTCATTTACACAGCAGTGTTTGACTTCACAGGAGTTTGGTGTGTTCTCCCAGTGTCTGCGTGGGTTTCCTCCGGGTGCTCCGGTTTTCTCCGGTTTCCTCCCAAGATCCAAAAACACACACTGGTGCCCCTCCAGGGTGTGTTCCTGCCCTGTGCCCAGTGATTCCTGGCAGTCTCCGGACCCACTGCGATCCTGAATTGGATAAGTGGCTACAGACATAGAATGAATGTTTGTCTTTTTTGGTAATGTGGGCAGAATTAAAATGACAGCTCTTGTCTGGTCTGAACATTTCAAATTGAGATTTGGGTAACATATCAATTAATATTCAAGCCATAATTAATACTACACCACACTGTAATATTTTAAAACTTAGACACGTCTATGTGGAACACGTTGAATACAGGTACAAACTACAGGATGTTAAAACAGCAGTGCTGTATCCGTGTATTTAAAATGACCACTTCTCTACACCTGCATTCACAAGCAGAACATCATTCCTTCAAAGAGCTGACGTAACACTCAGCAAGGACGAGATGAGACGAGAACTGGCACCTTGTATATGCAGAAATGCTTGGAGAAAATATGCTCAGTGGCGAATCTTCTCATTTCTCAGCAAACAAAACACTAAAAACATGAAAGTCTGCCAAGTCAAAGTTGTTTTCTCCATCCTCGACTCGTCTAAAATGATTACCTCGCCATAAAAAACACGCAGCTGCAGCTTAGCAGGTGCTAGAGTCACTGAACACACCTTTAATCTGCTGTCGGGTGTAAAATCGAAGCGAAAGGAACCCTGACGCTGCTGTACACACTTTTACGGCTGAAGTTATAAAGGCTGCTTAATCCTGATATGCTTACAGACTTTCAATTTCCCTGCTTTAGGCCATATCTGAAAAAGGGCACCTTGACAAACCATGGGAAAAAAACATAAATAAACAGGTACAAGTACATTTCCCAGGTCACAGTCGCCAGGCTCTGCTTTGGTACTTTAAATATTTAATAATATACCAAATGATGTCTGCAGAATGTATACAGAGAATAAAACAGCCAATCCACCTAGCAAAGTGTGTTTTTGGACTGTGGGAGGAAACCGGAGCACCCGGAGGAAACCCACACGGACACAGGGAGAACACACCACACTCCTCACAGACAGTCACCCGGAGGAAACCCACGCAGACACGGGGAGAACACACCAACTCCTCACAGACAGTCACCCCGAGCGGGAATCAAACCCACAACCTCCAAGGACACTACCTTCTGCGCCACCGTGCCGCCCCTGCTTCATTCAGGGACTACAAATTCTCCATCTCATATGAGCCTGCAGGCTATAGAAAATAATGTAATAATCATTTGTATTAATACATTTGCTGGATTTTGATAGAGAAATTTACAGATTGCTCCTTTAAATCATCTTAGAATATTTCTACAACAATCTCATAATAATAAATATCAGATATATTGATACTGAGATTAAATAATAGGACACTTTTGCAGTGTTTGTAGGGATTGATATGTTGCTAGAGGAAATGAATAGATATAAATAACCTCAGGCTACAGATGATCAGCCATTAATTCGCTTCTGTCCAAATACTCGGCCTAAAGGGACAGAGTGCTCAATAAATCCGTTTCCACTTTTCCTCTCATCCTTTGGATGCTCCCTCTATTCTCTTTCATCAGTTTCTTATTAGCCTAGGACTAGCCCCAGCGCTAAAACCGCAATGCTAACATTAGCTTCGCTAATGCCTCTACTCCCTGAACTAAAGCTATGCTTACGGCAAAGTGAGGATAATGGCTTCAGACACAATATTTTTACACACACACACACACACACACACAAAGGGGAGAAATTATCTATTATTTTGGAAGCTGCAATTACCTCAGGCAGATCTTCAGTCAAGGAAGTAATACAAGTAAAATACAAGCAAAATCCTCTCTAAAATGCTATTTTAAATGAAATTTCAAATATGTTCCTTGTGCTCAGTTTGTGTAGTCATTTTAAAGCACATAAGATTAAAAATATTAAAGAAATGAAGCTAAACACATTATTCTCGTACAGATTTAATACAGGACTAGAACATGCACAAATTTTGAGTGTTAAAGAAAAAGGTTTTAGACTTTAATAAAACCTCCATTTGCCCAAGTTTGATAAGAGTAAACTTCCCTCTGCATTTTTATGGTCATTTTATCCCTTATTTGTGTCTTACCCTCCCTCAAATATCTTCTGATGTGTTTAATGACGTTTCTGGTTAAAATAAAGGTTCTTTGTTTTTTTAAACAATCTTATTTCTTTCATTTAAATAAAAATCCTACTAAGACTGAGCTCTGTACACAGGCATGGAACAGACTACAGAGTGACACTTCATTACTGTGAAAATTAGATTTTTTTTTTCTATTTTGCCAAAGTATCTGATCACCAGATGAGCTTGTAACAGCTCATCAATCTGCGGCCCTCCCCTTCCCCCCAATCTCCATTTTACTGACGACTGGAGCAAGGACTTTGAATCTGCTGAATCCCCCATAAGACCCTTCTGTAAACGCCCTGTTTGATTCTTCATTAGGACACAGATAAATCTGTAATAGGATGAAAATGACCTATTAGTGGTGCTTTATAATAATGCCGTATAAAATTGTCTTATGATCTCAGGGCATTTGAACTGATGTTGTGGTAAATTAGACTGTAAATGAAACGTGGATGTTAAAGTAATGTTAAAAGAGAAAATTAAAAAGAAAATCTATAAAACACTCAATAATTGAGCATTAATAAATAAATAAACACCTTTTCATGTTGCTGACTAAAAAAGATGACATGCAATGTAGTCTATAATATTTCACTTATAATGATGACAGGGTGGGAAGCACTCATATTCTATTTATTGATTCTTTTCAGTCACCCCTTAAACAGGGGTTGGGGGAAGTTTGGAAGGGTTTCCTGGGAGGGTTATGACATTTGTGCACCAGTGGGATATTTTTGTAGTTTGCATTTGTGTTTAATAGTTTTAATTCATAACAATTTGGGATAAGTCAGGAAAGACCGTCCAAATCACAAATTGAGATGATGATATTTCTCTATTCCTGCTCCTGGTGAGCAATATCAACTTATTTTTGCTGTTTTTGGATTACGTAAGGTGGTAACGTTTCCAAATCCAGGACCAGCTACCTGGATGAAAGCAAACACAGACCAAATATGCTACAAAAGAAACAACTTGAGTTTCTGTGGCTATTCAAACGGTGAATAAAAACTTACAGACAAGTTAAACATCAGTCACCCTCAAACAACAATAATTTTTCCCCCTTAAACATACTGTTCCATCTTAAACGACATGATGTCACTGATTATAAACAAACCACAGAGAACAGCATTTCCCTATAATTGTAGATGTGTCATTCAGATAAAAATAACCCTTATCACAAAATTGACTTGAATTTTTTTGCTAAAAATCCCATTATTTTTTTTCCTTAGAGAACCCCAGCTAAATCCTTATATGGCTGTGCTGTCAACTACAAAACAACCACACAATTTCAGTTGGATATTGCCCCACAAGCTGAGAAAATAACATGCATTTCAGTCATTTTCGTACTTTTCCGAGCTCTAGACACCTCTTTGAGTGATGTTTTCTGGCTTCGTGTCTGCTGATGTTGTGTTTGAAATGAAATGACACCATATTATTGAGCTGTCTGTGGAAGCCAAGTCTAATCTCCATTTAAAAGCACTTTTCCTTGTGTCTAAGCACTTTTGGAAGGAGAAGAGACCAAATATTTACGCTGAGAAAGTGGAGCTTTATTCTTTGCTTTCTTTGTCAGATTCAAAGGACAGTCAGTTGGGAGGGTGATGGCACTTATTTTTTTGTACGGTCCATTTTTGACAACAGTATTGACTGAATACCAACTTTCTGTCAAACTGGACAGATATTTAATGTGCGTCAGCCCCTACACTCCTATGCAAGATATAGGCCATGCACAAACTGTTAAAACATAAAGCTTTTGATGAGGGTGAGTCTGGTGTCGAGTCTGATGACTAACACAAGATGAATCTAAACATTTCCAAACAGGTATATAATTAAACCAAACATTATACTAAAATAAACACTTACCAGATATTTCTACCACATTTAAAAAGGGTGACCAGATCTGAGATGGTGAAAAAGAGGACACGTCTCCTCCGTTGTATGCTTAGCTGAACCCATGTGTGCTTTTAGGTCCTTTACACCTTTATTTGCTACACAAAACATGGTAATTTCTTTTTTAATTCATCTGAGAACTTACATTTACGTTTTGGCATAGCTGCTCCAGATGAGGGTAGGTACATGAGCTTTGCCTGACGTAAACAAGGACTACTGACATGCAGACTGACCAATTAAATGTTTACAGAGAAGGTTATCGACCAATAACGGTAGCTCTACAGTCAGACCGTCCAATCAGAAGATTTAAGGCTACTTCACCACGCCCCCTTCTCACTCAAGTGAACCAATCGGAGTAGGGGAGGGCGGGACTAGTTTGTGAACGAAACGCTTCTCGAAGTTCTACGTAAGCTCTAGAAAAACAACATCCCGGACATTTGTGAAATTCCGCCCGGACATTTTTTTAAGTCTAAAAAAGAGACCCTACATTTAAATCAGAATTCTGAATAGAAAATGTTCCTGATTAAATAGATTTACTGTACAATGCCTATCCATAATAATCTCCCGTAATCCAAAGCCATTCTGTCCAGCATTTAACATGACTTTATATAAAATAGGATGACAAGTTTTCTGAATTTGGCTGTAAGTTTGTGTGTAGTCAAATAACGATCCTAAAAAAGTCATTCAACCCGTTAGCTGTGTTTTTTCTTTCAAAAATACATGATGCATTTTAAAGGCAAGTCATTATAGTACCTGCTGGTAAAGTAAACCATGATGAAATGAGCCTCCAGTTCATTACACTTTCCTCAGGGTTACTACAGTTCTGCACAGCCGCTATGAATTATTTATGCGCCACGCATTCAAATCGGTGAGGGCTAAAGGTGGCGGATGCCATTAAATCTCTGTGATTTTGAATTTAATGCTTAATGAACACTTCAGTAACCTGTTCCTTCACCTCTCCATCAGCTTCGGACATCATTTAATGGCAGATTAAGACCAGGTGTGTTTTACAGAATGAAAAAAAATATTTAAAAATACTAGACTCAAAATATGCCCAGCTTTGATAATTTACTAAAAACAGGTCTGTCATCATGGGGCTTATACTGAGCCCTTTTTATTATTTTTATTTCTGAACTCTGACCAATGAAAAACATTTACAAAAGTCAAAAAATACAACACTGCTGTTTTTTGTGTAATCATGTATTTTGTTGGTGCTGTCAGCCAACACACTTTGTGTCCAAATATTTGTGGACAACAGTTTTGAGGGAATTCAGCTGTATTTAGAATTTGTATAATTTTAAAGAAAAGTATAGAGAAAAATGTCTAGAAATAAAAATATATATTCAACAACAATTCCAAAATAAGACATTTTAAATATATCAGCTAGACTTAGACTGGGTTCACCTGGTAAGATGTAATTTGGTACAATTATGACACCACTGCTGAAATTTTTCTTAAAAAAAAAATCTCAAATTGAACTCCTGAAGGATATGTTATAAAATGTATACCCTTCTTTCATTACTATGAAGAAAGAGTGTTTTGAGGTGAACAGGGCTCTCAGATATGTGTAGATTTAATTAATTTTCAAAGCCAAGCCTCTGGGTTTTATTAGGCCACAATGTGCAGGAGGTTCTCTGTGGTAATCTCCGTACAGCAGCACATTAAAGGTCATCAGTCCTCCAACAACACTAACACAGTGCACGTGCACAAAATACAAAAAATACTGAGCCAGAGGGACATGCATTAATTTGCAAAACTACAGAATCATGACTCATTTCAGACGTAAGAGAACATTTCTACACTGAACAATAAAATGGTGGTTTTTGGAGTGAAATCATCTCAAATTTTATCTATTTTTGTAATATTGCTTATTCACTCTGTAAATAAATATCAGATGTATTGATTCAACCAAAACTGATAAATACAGATTTGGCTTAGATTGGGAGTAAATCTACAGTACTGGGCCACACCCACATTCACATTTCTATGATATTGTTGCATCGTATTCTATGGCTACCAAACATCCACTACATATAGTTATGCTATAGCTACACTTCACTCATTTAAAGTTTTCTCATATCAATTTTACAGTAACTCCTCCCACTTCCTTAATAATGCTAAATATATTCTCATGGATACATTACACCAGTTTCCGTAGTCATGCTACAAACTATGGAACATTTTCTCCAAACTCATTTCCATGATCATGCAAAACATATTTCTAATGTTGCCCTGCATCCAGTTCCACGCTCAACATACACATTTTCCTTGGTCCCATGGTTTATATATTTTATTTATTTTCATAAAGTGAAAGTGCTAGCATTTCTCCAGCTGTGTTGCTATCAGTGTGTGAAGAGTGGGTGAAGAGGGTTGCATTGACAATTCAACACAATGGGCAGCACTTTGAACACATTTTATAAGTGGTCAGAAACTCGTAAATAACTCATGAAAGAATAAAGTTGTTGGTTGAAAAACCACTGTTTTTCTTGTGAAATTCCCAATAAGTTGGATGTGTCACATGATCCTCTTCCCATTGAAAATACAAAACTTGGATCCAAAATGGCCGACTTCAAAATGGCCACCATGGTCACCACACATCTTGAAAAGTTTCCCCCCTCCCATATACTAATGTGCCACAAACAGGAAGTTAATATCACCAACCATTCCCATTTTATTAAGGTGTATCCATATAAATGGCCCACTCTGTACATTAGAATGGTCACCCTTCATCTGTTTCCATGGCTACGCTGCACATTATAGATCCATCCAAGATACATCCTCATAATATATTCAACTTCTGAAACTAATTATTGTACAACCACTTTAAACCCAGTTTACAACTGTTTCACTTTTATTCCCAAAAGTCCAGCTACCCCTACATTGTGTGAAAGTTTCAAGACCATATTGCTGTCCATTTCATGTCTTGAAAACACTTCACATTAGGTCTGGAGTTCAGAGAATATCCTGCGTCTGTGGCATTGTCACCGTTTTTTGTCATGGAAGATGACGGTTTCATTGTCGTTTCTTTCTTCAAGCCGCTCACCCACGACGGTGCGGGAGATAAATAATGCAAAACATGCCCCCAGACTTTAAAAAGAAGAGGAAGAGAGGAAGAAAAGGAGAGAGAAGACAAAGGAGAAAAAGCCACGGCCTGTGAAGCATCACTTCAAACCGCACACACTTGCACTTGTTGACTTTGCGTCCCATTGATGTAAATTCTGACATTTCTGGCAGCTCTGTATTCAGCTCCAGTATGAATTTGCCTGAGAAAAAAAGAAAACACTGGACAAGGAGAAAAACTGCAGCAGTTTATCACTGTTTTATGGAGAATCAAAGTTCTATAAAAGTGATTGTCAACTGTCTGTGTTTGCTAGCCCTTTATTACAAGACTAACATTTTGATTTATCCATATTCTAATCAAAGAAACCTTACCTAACATCTAAAAAACCTTTTCCAAGAAAACAAAGCTATCAGACCCAACGTCTAATAAACATTTCTCCAGGATCCAAATCACAAGATCTTCTAACACACAGAGAAACAAAATAAATATCAAATTATTAACAATTCACTGATACCAATAAATCTATGCTAAATTAATATTGACTGATATTATCGGTCAGGGGCGGCACGGTGGTGCAGCAGGTAGGTGTCGCAGTCACACAGCTCCAGGAACCTGGAGGTTGTGGGTTCGATTCTGGCTCTGGGTGACTGTCTGTGAGGAGTGTGGTGTGTTCTTTCTGTGTCCGTGTGGGTTTCCTCTGGGTGCTCCGGTTTCCTCCCACAGTCCAAAAACACACGTTGGTAGGTGGATTGGTGACTCAAAAGTGTCCGTAGGTGTGAGTTTGTGTGTGTGTTGCCCTGTGAAGGACTGGCGCTCCCTCCAGGGTGTATTCCTGCCTTGCGCCCAATGATTCCAGGTAGGCTCTGGACCCACCGCGACCCTGAATTGGATAAGGGTTACAGATAATGAATGAATGAATGAAAGAATTATCGGTCAGTAAATACATCGGCCAGGCCATTATTCAAAACCTCTGTAGACCTCACGACTACTGAATTCAAATACTTTAAAGTGCATGAAATAAAATGGGAAGCTGTGAAACAGCTGGGTGAGTCTAAGGTTTCCAGGCCTAATGCCAGGAGTCCACCAGAAAGGTACAAAGACCCCAGCATTGTGCTGTGGAGCAGTGGAACTGTGTTCCCTGGAGCGATGGGGCTCCATTCAATACCTTTGTGATGTGCTGGTGTGAGGATGAATCATCCAACAGCATTTACTGACCACACTAATGTTTATGTGGTCAGTGTTTATAGTGAATGTTCTTTCTCTTTTGAGCCACATTCATTAGGACTCTGCTTTATGGTCTGCCAGAAACTGGCCATTATAACAACCAGCCATTTTATTTTATTCTACTTTTTTTTGCATTCAGATCAAAGAGAGTGCAAAATACAAAAGCTGCAGAAGTTGTTTTGGTCCTTCAGCCTCTTCATTTAAAAGGGACATCGTTTTGTGAAAGGCTTCAGCAAAAAAAAACAAAAAAACACACATTTATTAACGGCCCACGTCGCATTAAGTCAAGTGAAGACTGGCCGCTGCCGCTGCTTTGAACCTTTAATAAAAAAGTTGTTTGTTTTTTTTTTTTTGAAAGAAGAAGACATTTTGTAAATGGAAAGAAGCTTCCCTCTGAAGTGGAGAAGCGAGCTGTTATTCACTAAGCTGTCGTCCAGGGTGCTTTTATTTTGACATTTGCATTAATGGACACACAGGAAAACCAGGTGGCTTTAAATTACTCCTGAACTTTTGAACTGAGGCAAAGTATTTATCAGAAACTCTCTAAGATTTTTTGTGTTTAAATGATAAGAACAATGTGTTACATTATCACATGTTTGTATTAAAAAACAGTGACAGAGGACACTTTAATTTTGACATCCTGGTGGATGCTCTGTGGCTTTAGATTAAACACAAAGCTTCAGGATGAGGCTGACCCTAACCCACCCTCTTACTCAACCACTGCATTTTAACTGTCCAAAACACTTCAGATGAGCTTCAGGTGATAAGAAGAGGGGAACTATTCACTGAGCTGTCCCTCTGTGTGGGCAGCCGGAGACAGATCGTACGATCAAGGGCTTGGATTTTGAAGTCTGCTTTAATGAAACTGTCCACCAGCTGCAACGGAATGTGATGGACACACTCAGGAAGATCAGACGGATTTAGATTATACACAAGCCTGAGACAGACCTACACAGCTGGAAATGTTGAGTTACCATACAGCTGCATGCGAAGGTTTGAGCGTCCCCTGATAAAATAACATGTTTTATTACTTTTCGATAGCTCTGTTGAAACCGCAACAGTTTAATTAGGGGGTGGCACAGTGTCACACAGCTCCAGGGACCTGGAGGTGGTGGGTTTCATTAGATGACTGTCTGTGTGGAATTTGGTGTGTCCTCCCTGTGTCCGTGTGGGTTTCCTCCGGGTGCTCCAGTTTCCTCCCATGGTCCTAAAACACATGTTGGTAGGTGGACTGGTGACTCAAATGTGTCCCTAGTTGTGAGTGAACGTGTCAGTGTGTGTGTGTGTGTGTGTGTGTGTTGCCCTGTGAAGGACTGGCGCCCCCTCCAGGGTGTATTCCCACCTTGTGCCCAATGATTCCAGGTAGGCTCTGGACCCACCGCGACCCTGAACTGGATAAGGGTTACAGATAATGAATGAATGAATGAATGAGTGAATGAATAATAAGAAGAAGAGGAATATAGCCACTTCAGGGTGTGTTCCCGCCTTGTGCCCTGTGTTTCCAGGTAGGCTTCGGACCCACCGCGACCTGGAACTGGATAAGTGCTTACAGTGAATTAGTTAATGAGTTCATGTATTATTAGGTTAAACATCTCACACAAAATTATTTCAGACACGATATAATAATTAATTTATTTATATTTAAGTGGAATTAAGTTCATGCATGTGATAAAAAATGAAGGTGAAGACAAAGAGAGAGAGGACAGAGAGGACAGAGAGAGAAGGAAAGAGAGAAAGACTAGTGTGTACACAGTGGGTGTTTACTGTTCAGAGATAACATCAGTAGTTTGTGCTGGAGCTGAGAAAGTCTATGAGAAACAGTGTAAACACACAGTGTTCACCAGGAGCTCAAGATCATTCAGGCTCAAAAACAAACGAACGCAGTCTTTTCGTCTCATTCCAAACGTCTCTATTCTCCTCATCGTGTCCTTTATCAAAGAGCATCTCTGTCCTGACTGACTACACACACACAGGTCTATTTCGATTTGTAAAGCCACGTTAGGTTCGCTGCCGTCTTATTGACGTAACGTTATTCATCAGAAAGAACAGGATGTTATGGACTGCATTATGACGATGCCCATCGACTCGGGGTTCCTGCTGTAAGTACAGTCAGGTAAACAAGCTTATGGTTATGTTGCACCGTCTGATTGGACTTTTACAGGGTGGCTGTAGTGTCATGCCCTGTCTCTCCTCTGTCCATGTGTTTTTGTTTTTGTTTTTGTTCGGTTTCGCCACCCTTGCCCTGCTCTTGTCATGTCCTACACTTGGGGGTACTTGGTTGCTATGGTTACCTGTTGTCCCCCGATGGTCCTTGTTCTCCTGCCCTTGTATATACACAGATCGTCAAGCCACAAAATTAAAAAAACAAACTGCCTTATATTGCGTAGGTCCCCCTAGTGCTGCCTTAACAGCTCTGACCCAGAGGCCTGAGGCCTCTATTTCACCTGACGTTGAAAAACCTCCATCTCTTACAGGAATCGCTACCTTTGAAAACCACAATAACGGCGGTGGTAAAGTTAGACACGCTGTTTACTCATTGTGTATTCGCGTGTTGTTTTTGTTTTTTAGACTAAAACAGCTCCGCACCCCAGTTCTCAGAAAGCAGTTTTACTTGTTGCACGTTCGGCTTTCACTGGATATTTTCATCCTCCCTCAGCCCAAGGAGCATATAAACCTCCTCAAAATACCTCGAGGTAAAGTTACGAGCTGCCGTTGTGAGTCCAATAAAAATAAATGTGAAAGCTGCTGCAACTTAAGAGATTTTACAAGTGGCGAGTTGGTGCTGGACTTGAATGAGCTCTGTGTTTCGTGGTGATTGACATGGCTCTGACCAATCAGTGCTCTACAGGGTTTACACGTCACCGTTTAGTACCTACTCGGCATGGTCGGAACCCGAGTGGCCTGGGACTGAAAACCTACCCGGTTCCAAGGGCCAGGCGCCAAATTTGGCCAGTGGAAAAGCAAAAGAGCCGTGCCGAGTCGTGTAGAGTTGTGTAGGTTCCATGCAGTGGATAGCGCCATTAGTTGTGACACGGGACCTCCATGGATCCGTATTGTTATTCCAGCACCTCCCACAGATGCATGATTTGAGGCCATTGTATGGGTAGGTGGTGCATATCCAAGTCCATCCTGGTGCCAAGAATCCGTTTCCATGAAACTTTCTGGGGTGAAATTGACTGAAGCAGGCTTAATGACCGCTGATGGAATGAACCTTTGCAGATGTGTATGTAGGTTACGTCAGAAATGTGCTTTCCCATGAGATTCAGCAGATGTCTTCAATACATTCATTCATTCATACACACATTCATCGGCAATAACCAGTTCATCCTGATCAGTGTTTCAGTGTGGGCCGAAGAGTCTGGACAGAGTGCCAATACATCACAGGACGACAGATACTCACCCATTCACTCCCACACTCACATTCATTCATTCATTTTCTGGAACAGCATCATCTTGTCTGAATCCTCCTTGGAATCAACCCTGATCTATCACTGGGCATTGCACACTCATGGACACTTTTGCATGTACCGTGTGTTTCTGGAAACCCATACAGACACAGACAGAACCCATCTCCTCAGACAGTGGATCTAACTAGAAGCAATTGGAAATCTCAGAAACACAGTTGCAGCTGGTGTACCTTTACAGAAATGCTCAAAAACATAAGTACGACTTAGAACTGATGTATAAATTCGTGTGTATTTGTATTCACCACTTATAGTTTTCTATATCTTTTGTGTAGTTTTCCTGAGAGTAAAGTGCATTATTTTGGTCAGTGTAAGGTTCAGACGGTGACTGTGAGCGAGGAGCAGTATCTAGTGGCAGCTTTCCCTCATTGCATCATCACTCTGTCAGGCTTCTTCTAATTACCACAACAACTAATACACAGTAAATAATGCCCAATAATTCACACTCCTTCAGATTTCACAGCCCTTACCCTTGGCTTTAATATCTCTTATTAATCTTTCATGTCTTTTGGTTTTCATTGTTGTCTGTTAATATTAATGAATGTCACTGGTCTGTCTGTTATTCTGATGTGGGATTATCAAAAGGAGTAAACAGTGTCTGATCATACCTGCTCTGTGGTGGTCCTGGCCATTGAATTTGGGCCAACAATGTATGCAGAGCAACCGCTACAACCCCTTGAACATGTCAACCCTCGCGACTTTCTTCTCACCTTTCAAAAACATCATCAAACGTCATCAAAGTGCACACTTCAAGGAAGGCCTTGGGGCTAATGGCAAGAACTAGGACAGGTGAAAGACTGCAGACAGCAAAGTGATTTAGAAACCTCGGCTAGATACATTTATTAGGACCCAAAAAGAGGACGTCTGGTCACCCAAACTCTCCATCTTAGAGCTCTGACCTCACAACCATGGCTCTGACCTCACAACCATGAGAGTTAAATACAGGCCAAGTTGGACTGTTTTTGCTTTAAATGATAATATGGTTATGACCCAAGTTTTTGTGGCTTTTCCCCTCCATTTAGTCATTTCTAATTCCCCCCATTAGCCTTCAGTCACACTCTGCATCAATGTGAAGCCAGACACTGCCTCTTTATCAAGCCACAGGGCTGTTCAGCGCTGGAGTAAGGTGCCAACTGCACAGATCTGTCACATCAGCCAACAGACACCTGCACTAAACAGTAACAACAAATAAACAATGACCCTGTAATGACTCTGTCCATTTATCTACGGTTTTGGCACTGAATTAAGCTACAGTGAAGCTCCGAGCCCTCACAACACCCACCGATGTGTTCCCCACCGTTGGTTCCCATCTAAACTGATGGAAACACAGGCTGCTTCACTGGAAAATAAACAAGGAACCAAGATTTAGGAACGGAACCGGTTCAAGAACCAGATTTCTTTTGATAGAAAAGTGCTATGGGACTCCTGGTCTCAGATGGCTGAGGAAAAGGCAGGGCTAGAACCGGGGCTCTCTTGACAATAGGGCTACACGATACTTTTAGAAGTCTGAAAAAGGGTTTAAATTCTACATCAAACACTTCAATTACAGAAATTAAACCCGTGGCTTTCCATGATGCGGGTCCTTTAACCTGCCGAGGCCGGACGTGACGGATGATTTTTGAGATAATTCCCGACACTGAAAGAGATTGATCGCCATCCACATTATGACATCTGTACAGCTGCACAGGCTTTTAATCAGCTCATTAGCATTATCATCATTAACGAGCGCACGTTAACGAGCACACCTCACAGTGTGTTTATGTGTTTAATTAACGTTCCATCTCTTCATTAGACTCAGCTCAGTGTAAACCCTGAGATCAGATCAGACCAGATCCACAGTTCTGATCAAACCTATGATTACTCATCCCTCATTTACAGGCTCATTTGCATAAACATTTTTTAGAAACTGCTCGCTCCTGATTGGCTGCAGCCTTCCAACTCACATACCAGAACATCTCCCACTTTCTCTAACACACACAAAAATGTAAAACTTACCCTTTTCACATATATTTATATACTTTAATAATAATAATAATAATAATAATAATAAAAATAATAATAATAAAGAGTCCATTCATCTCTATGATGTTGCAAACTCACATTCTGGAGCTGAATTGCGTTTAGTGGCTTTCATTTTCATCCATTACATAATCATCTGGTCCAGCCTCCTCTTATAAAACCTCTAGGCCCTTCCTTTCCCTCCGGGCCCCCCACTGTGGCGGACCCTAGCAAACAGAGATAATCAGTGTTTATACTGGGCTCGGGGTGGACATGTTTTGGGGAAAATTCTTGCTCTATTCCTGTCCTCAATTTCCTTCCAATTTTGTGATAATTAACACTCAGAACTAAAGCAATAGCTCAGTACAGATGAACACACACACACACACACACACACATTTATAACTTCACAACAAATGTACTCCAAGTACAGTCAATAAGTTGAGACATGTTTGTCGTCTGACATTTGAGCCTTTAGAGATACCGTGCTAATGTAGCTAATAAGCAGTGGATGCTTATTAACAAGCTAAAAGCCTGTTGGTTTGTAGAATTATAGAACTATATTCTCAGGAGTGATGGAGCATATTTGGGACAAGCTGGAGTGGTGTGGGGTCCAGGAAAATCATCCAACATCAGGTGGTGCAGCAGGTAGGTGTCGCAGTCCCACAGGGGCCTGGAGGTTGTGGGTTCAAGTTCCACTCTGGGTGACTGTGTGAGGAGTTGGTGTGTTCTCCCTGTGTCTGTGTGGGTTTCCTCCGGGTGACTGTCTGTGAGAAGTTGGTGTGTTCTCCCTGTGTCTGCATGGGTTTCCTCCGGGTGACTGTCTGTGAGGAGTTGGTGTGTTCTCCCTGTGTCTGCGTGGGTTTCCCCCGGGTGACTGTCTGTGAGGAGTTGGTGTGTTCTCCCTGTGTCTGCGTGGGTTTCCCCCGGGTGACTGTCTGTGAGGAGTGTGGTGTGTTCTCCCTGTGTCTGCGTGGGTTTCCCCCGGGTGACTGTCTGTGAGGAGTGTGGTGTGTTCTCCCTGTGTCTGCGTGGGTTTCCTCCAGGTGACTGTCTGTGAGGAGTGTGGTGTGTTCTCCCTGTGTCTGTGTGGGTTTCCTTCGGATGACTGTCTGTGAGGAGTTGGTGTGTTCTCCCTGCATC
Source organism: Hoplias malabaricus (assembly GCF_029633855.1). NCBI lineage: Eukaryota > Metazoa > Chordata > Actinopteri > Characiformes > Erythrinidae > Hoplias > Hoplias malabaricus. The sequence goes on from NC_089803.1 coordinate 63,953,103, forward strand.
CGTGTGGGTTTCCTCCGGGGGCTCCAGTTTCCTCCTACAGTCCAAAAACACACATTGGTAGGTGGATTGGTGACTCAAAAGTGTCCGTGAGTGTGTCTGTGTTGCCCTGTGAAAGACTGGCGCCCCCTCCAGGGTGTATTCCCACCTTGTGCCTAATGATTCCAGGTGGGCTCTGGACCCACCTCGACCCTGAACTGGATAAGCAGTTACAGATAATGAATGAATGAATGAATCAGTACGTGACCTCAGGGTCCTCGTAGCTGCATGGGAGCAGTTTCCAGCAGTGTCTCGTTCTTGTTTAGATGATGGTGTGTGACAAACATAATTTTTTGTTAAAGATTATGAAACGTTGTGGGGTAACAGTGTGTTGTAGATATTCAGTTAGCATGATGTATATTAGCAGGCTAATCAGTTTTGTTAGCCAGGCATTTTCATCATTCACACCTTAGGGGTTTGGACACAGTTTACTGCATGATAAATATGAAACATGCAAAATGGTTTAGAGGAGAGAGACTAAAAGCAAAAGAAGGAGCAGGAGAGAGAGAGATCGAAGAGAGGAACAGAAAAATACTCAGAGAGAAAGAGGGGGTGAGAGAGTTAAAGTGACAGAGGGAGAGAGATTGAGAGAAAGTGAGACAGCGAGAGAGAGAGAAAGAGAGGGTGTGCCTGGGGTTTCCTCATTTCTGTGGTGAAGGAGGAGGAGGCGGTTTCCATGGCGACAAACAAGAGCTATAGGCAGCATCATCTGAGAGAAGAGAATTATCCACAGCTTAACTCTAAACCTTTAGAAACCTGCAGAGGGGATGAGAGACCTCTCTCTCTCTCTCTTTCTCTCTCTCTCTCTCTCTCTCTCTCTCTCTCTATTATCTCTTTTTATATGTCTAGCATTCCCTTTTATTTTTCTTACTCTTTTTGCATCCCCTCTTTCTGTCTTCCCTATTTGTTTCTATACTCTCTTTTTCTCTATGCCTCTCTTCTTTCTTTCCCTGGTGTTTCTCACAGTACTGAGCTAACAGTCCCAGGGCTCAGGCCTCAAAATCACTGAATGCATTTGGGGTTAATTCAGAGGAAACACGAAACCAACTTCTAAGAATGTGACTAAGACTGTGAGAGGTGTCACTGCATATATTCAGAGAACAATGGGACCCATAACAATAGTGAAAACCCTTTATTATTTAGCTGTTTATATTTATTGTGTGCTGTGGCTGTTACCCCTGTGATGTGGATGGAAGAGAACAGTATTCTTTTTTTTCGTTATGATTTTCCGTTCTGCCCCTTATTAGATTCATAAAAGATTCAGAGCGTCCTCCAGCACAACTTTCTGGTAGCGCTTGGCCTTTAGTAATAATTAATCTCTCTTGAATTCACCTGCGGAGTGAGAGTTAGAGCCCGCTGCTCCTGTGTAATAACATTTCCCTTCAGAGAAAACGGGGATGTCATAAGTATTTGTGTAGTTTTCATTAAAGTGATGATTTGTTATATGTTTCAATCCATTCTTTTTAATGTAACACTCCCATGAGTATTATTATTATTATTCATTGGTTCATCACACAATCTTCTTATAACACACACACACACACACACCCGTGGACGATTTCAAATAACCAATCTACCTACCGAGTGGCTTAGCACCGAGTGGAAACCAATGAAGACACAGGGAGAACACACCACAGACAATGACCCAAGGTGGGATTGAACCCACGACCCCAGGACCCTGGACCAATGGGGCACCAACACAACCTGTAGTGCCCGGGTGCACCAACATTATTATTATTATTATTGATCCTTTTCCTTAAGGCTTAATTTGTGTTATTAAATATAATGAAATACTCTTTGTGTACATCACGTCAACAAACTGATCATTAGGTTTGTGTTTTTGTTCCATGGATGTTGTTTCATGTTGTGTGTTTTAGCTGTGTTTTATCTCTGAGCTCTTATTGATCATGTAATCCTCATCTTATCAAGAAAAGGTCTCCAGAGATTAAAGCACTCAAGTCCCAGAGGAGCCTGATAAAGGCCAAGTGTCCAACAAATTAGCCTCCATTAGTGCCAGCCTTTAAGGGCCAGTATCCATTATTTTGCCTGAGCTCCACTTACATTTGTTTGGTTTCTGCACAAAACAATGACCAGGATTCCTTCGTTCTATCACTGTTCTATACTTCTTTATCTCTTTTCCATCTGTCGCTTTCTCTCCTCTGTTTACTCCTATTCTTTTTCTCTTCTCTCTTCTGTTTCTTTCTATTACTTCATATATTCCATCACCACTTTCATTACATTTCATTGTACATTTCTATATAACTGGAACTGGATATACATGATTTAACACACCTATGTGTGTATAAAATGCAGTGTATTGTTCTTGCGTGCACGCACGGACACACACACACACGTAGAGGTAATCACATGACACAAGTGTTTAAGTACATTGCCGCCATGGGAACAGTGCACACGTGTGCACACAAAATCACAGCCAGTCACGGCTCTCGGTTTGTGTGTGTATTTATGATTTTTGGGGACCCATAAGGATAAAACATGAGCATTCATACAGAAACAAAGAGAAATATTGCAAACACACACACACACACGCGAAATGTTGTCTCTCTGGTTACAAAAGGCCTTTCATTTCTGATTTTCACTTGCCCTCACACACTTCCACTGACCACTCTGAAGTGTGTAGCACCTACGTCACACAAGTGGCCACTCACAGTACGAGGGGAGGTGGGGGTCTTTCATTCCGAACACACTCGCCCTCGGCAACAAACACAAACATGCTTCCTGCTGAACTGATTTCTTTGTTAATTTGTAGGTTATGTTTGCTCTGGACTCGCTACACCATCAAAAGGTGAAGATTTCACAGTGATCACACGAGCTGAGGATTTTGTCAACATTTATAACCTAACTATAGTATAAAATATATATTACACAATAATGCATTATACCTTTTTGACATTTTAAGCACTGTTAAGATTTGTTAGGTTTCATTGTGGTGTCATAGGTGTCAGGTTGCTATGGATACTGCGTCACGTCCCAATGCATTCTGGGAGAGTTCTGCTTTTGAAGTGGACTCGTTCCCTATCCCTGAACGTAACTTTTAACTAGGGTGACCAGACGTCCTTTTTCACTCGGACATGTCCCCTGTTTAAAACTTAAAAAATGTCCGGGCGGAATCTCACAAATGTCCGGGATTTTGTTTTTCTAGAGCTTACATAGAATTTCGAGAAGCGTTTCGTTCACAGACTAGTCCCGCCCTCCCCTACTCCGATTGGTTCGCTTGAGTGAGAAGGGGGCGTGGTGAAGTAGCCTAAAATCTTCTGATTGGACGGTCTGACTGTAGAGCTACCGTTATTGGTCGATAAACTTCTCTGTAAACATTTAATTGGTCAGTCTGCACGACAGTAGTCCTTGTTTACGTCAGGCAAAGCTCATGTACCTACCCTCATCTCGAGCAGCTATGCTGAAACATAAATGTAAGTTCTCGGATGAAGTAAAAAAGAAATTCCCATGTTTTGTGAAGCAAAAAACCTCTTTTCACGATCGCAGATCTGGTCACCCTATTTTCACATTACTTTTACCCAAACCTACCCCAACCGTTATTCTAATCTTAACAATAACCCCACTTTTACTAAATTAGAAAACAACTACTGGCTAAATCCTAACACTTACACTGTCAACACATCCTCCTCTTTAAATGATACGTTTCTAACTGATTCATATGTGTTCTGTGACAACTTTTTATTCATTTATTTATTTTCTTTTTAAGAGACGTACTTTAAGAAGCTAGGATTCAAAAGTTCTCCAAATTCAGTATCAAGACCTCTCAGACCACACATACAAACCTGTAGTTCCAACATGGCTTCACTTAACAATTTTATAATATACATTAGGGGGACATGCTTTTATCCATAAGGCAGACTATTATCTATAAAATAATGTGCCTCACTCTCTATGTTCTGTGTGTGTGAGAGAGAGTGTGTGTTGTGGAGTCTCTAGGCTTTAATTCTCTGAGGATCATCCCTCTGTTGCTTAGCAATGTGTGGAAAAGTGAGCTAACGGAAGAGAAAAGAGCCCACTGTATTTTAATTGCACTGAAAAAAAAAATAGCACACTGTTATCACTAACATCAGACTGTGAGATGGGAATCAAATGTTTTGTAATGGTCTTTTATACCATTATGATTATACTGTAATGCTACACAGCATTTTAACTGGCAAAGTCATGCTCACAGCCCAGATAAATCATTTTCAACCATCTTTCTTGTCTACTGCCCTCCCTGCGCTGAGAATAAATCTCTACTGCCTGCTTATCTCAGGATATCAGCAGATGTGGTGATGTTTACAAACAGGGCTTTACCTCAGACTTTCACACAAGGTCAGAACTCCCTCGTACTTCTGTCCACATACTTTAGGCTCGTGACATGCAAAAGATACTACACACTATCTTGTTTTCCATCTCTCAGTGAATAAATAACCACAGAGGAGGCAGGAGGATGGGGCTTTATCTGAAACACAACTAAATTATTTACATCTCAGAGATTTCAGACACTGATGGATGGATTTCAGCAATCGGAATTGTTTTATTATGTATATGTTACTCTTTTAAAGCTTATTTATTGGTAAATATTTATTTCCAAGTTTGTACATCACTGTCTTCACTGCTGTCTACCTATGTTTCATCTCTGATGTATTCTGTTTCTTAGAAAGTGAAGTCTATGTAAATATATGAAATATATATGAAATATGAGAGAGAGAGAGAGAGAGAGAGAGAGAAAGAGAGAGAGAGAGTGAGAGAGAGAACATTGCAAGGTCATGGTCCCAGAGAGCCAACTGCATTGATTATGGATATATAAGGCATTGACCTTGTAACATTCTCCATCTCGTTCTCAGACATCATTCATCCAACTACATGTCCCATGAGGCCTATGATAGTTATGACCTTGTACATGAAATATCATTAAACATCTGCCAATCATTTTTTACCTTCTCCAAAGCCATCTTGTGCTTTACAACCTAAAATTAATGTATAATGTATTTATAATTAATACCCATCACTTCCCCTAGTTACGTTTCATCAAAGTGAAACAACAGATTTAACCCTTATACCATTTAAGGTGGAATGACAAATTATCCCTTAAACCAATTAAGATGGAAAGGCAATCTCTTATTAGAGTTTAGAGCAGAACGGAAAATGTATTCCTTGTGCCATTTAAGGTGGACTGGCTTCCATAACTTCCATTCCACCTTAAATGGTATCAGGGGTATTTTCATTCCTAATACCATTTACATTTGAATGAAAAACTCTTTTAAAAGTGTAACCACCAGAAATGTTTTTCCTATTTAATGTGGAATAGCAAATGTATCCCTCTTCTTGAAAATAAATGTGCATCTATAATCTGTGTCATCCCTTTCTCTCTGAGCTTGACCTTGGTAAGTGCTGTAAGGTCCGATAAGGACATCATTGTTCAACTATATTTCACGAGGCCTTGGGTGTGTGCAGTGTTTATGACCTTCCTGTCCTTGCTCCCACAACAATTCTGGATGGTGGAGTGTGTAAAATGATAAAGTCCAACTACTGGTGTTTTCATTCATTCATTCATTATCTGTAACCGCTTATCCAGTTCAGGGTCACGGTGGGTCCAGAGCCTACCTGGAATCACTGGGCGCAAGGCGGAATACACCCTGGAGGGGGCGCCAGTCCTTCACAGGGCAACACAGACACACACACATTCACTCACACACTCACCGACATTTTTGAGTCGCCAATCCACCTACCAATGTGTGTTTTGGACTGTGAGAGGAAACCAGAGCACCCGGAGGAAACCCATGCAGACACAGGGAGAACGCACCAACTCCTCACAGACAGTCACCCGGAGGAAACCCATGCAGACACAGGGAGAACGCACCAACTCCTCACAGACAGTCACCCGGAGGAAACCCATGCAGACACAGGGAGAACGCACCAACTCCTCACAGACAGTCACCCGGAGCGGGAATCGAACCCACAACCTCCAGGTCCCTGGAGCTGTGTGACTGCGACACTACCTGCTGCATTAATGGAAATGTCTACACTCAGACTGGCCACTTTATTGGAAACCCCCTAAACCTCTCTCTCAACTGGAATTTGTTTTCAATTTCAGATGTTTCTGTAGGTTGTTCCGAACTGATCGAGCTGTTTATGGAAGTAGTGGAAGAAACATGTAAATTAAACAGAATGAAATATATGATGTACCTGCCTTGGGTCACTGTCTGTGAGGAGTTAGGTATGTTTTCCCTGTGTCTGCATGGGTTTCCTCTGTGTGCTTTGGTTTCCTTCCACAGTTCAAAAACATGCTTGTAGGTTGGCTATTCAAAAGGTTCTGAGCTGTGCCCGGTCAAGGGTGTGTTCCTGCGGTCACTGACCCGGGTAGGCCCCAGATCTACTGTGACCCTGAACATGATAAAGGGGTTACAGAATGTGAATGAATGAATGAACGAACTGACTGCCAATTTAATAGGCCACTTATACTGCTCTATGGCTCTTTAAGTTTATTACATGCATATGCCTTGTTTTGCCACTGGCCACACATCACCTTGAACTTGCACTTACACACACACACACACACACACACACACACACACACACACACAGATTTCTTCCTATGCACAAAAATGTCATCACTCTGTGAGTCTGCTGGACACAAGAAATACCAAAAATACCACAAATACTGAAAGAAATACCAGAAAGTGACCAGCCCCACAGCCCCAGAGCAGCAGAAGGGTTTGTTTACTGGCCATTACTCCACTCATTAATGGATATTTAACAAGCTATAATAAAAGATGACGTTACCCCTGGCAGCAGAGATGAGGGAGGGGGGGTATTTATTCAGTTCAAACATCTGCCACCTTAAAACCGTCCAACATCTGCCACCTTAAAACCATCCAGATAGATCCTCATGACGGAGTTAAGGACTGGGAAAGAAGTAAAGCTGACACTTGCCACGAAAAAAAAAAAAAAAAAAATATATATATATATATAATTAAATAACAGTACAGTAAAACAGAGCCATAATTAGTCACCAGCTCCATCACCCTTCCACATACTACCTTAAATATCCTGCCTTTTACCTGTGTTACGCACATGTTAAACGCTTATGGTCATTTTCAAACCTCTCTTTATGCTTTACACAGATTTCATTTTATTTTTCAGTTCTCCAGTTATTAGTTGTTGCCAGTTCATACCCGTTAGAGAGGACTCCCCCAAATCGCATGCAGTGTCACCAACCTGGGAGGGTAAAGGCTAACACGTGCTACTTCAGAGACACGTGACGCCAGCCACATTTAATTTCACACTGCCGTTACTGTAACTCCACTGGACAGCCTCAGGCACCAGTGGAGAGCACCAGCTGCCCAGATCTGTTACATCAGCTGACAGATGACCACACAGCTTGCGCTGTGCACACTGCTATGAAGGGGAACGTAGAGGCCTTCCTACCCACACAGAGAGCGAAGCCTATTGTGCTCTCTTGTACCACCTCCCAACCTCAAACGAATGAGGTATCACTCAAATACTTTGACTGCTGCACCATTTGGGAGCAAACGTATAGAAGTGTTTTCTCTGTTGTGTCACTAAGGGAAACAGGAAGCTATTTCACCAGGAGGGCCCAGATTTAAGTACTCAACTGAAATTGAAGGGTCTGTGCCTTTAAGGAGCAGCAGAACCCAGCATGAGAGGGAGGCTTCTGTTAGCTAATTCTCTGCTAGCTGATGTTACTGACAGTGAGCTAGCACCAGCTACTGTAGCTAGCGGTGGTGATCTTTATAACTTAGAAAGAAGGTGTTTATTATACAATAAAAATTGTACTTGTTTTCAACTGTGTAAATGAATTTGGGGGAGGCTATTACCTCTTTTTCATCAAAGTGGTCAAATGTGTTAATTACAAGTGCGTCCGCAAATGTAAAATACACTTTGAATAATGATAAACTCGCTTTATAACAACTAACTTTTCTTGAGCCCAACATCACTACTGACCAAAGTAAATAAATATGAAGGCAATATGTATTATATTAAGATAATATTTAGATAAATAAATCACAAAATAAGAATAATAAAATCATAAGAATAAAAAAACATATTCACTCCAGGTGACTGTCTGTGAGGAGTTGGTGTGTTCTCTCTGTGTCCACGTGGGTTTCCGCCGGGTGCTCTGGTTTCCTCCCACAGTCCAAAAACACACGTTGGTAGGTGAATGGGTGACTCAGAAGTGTCCGAAGGTGTGAGTGTGTGAGTGAATGTGGGAGTGTGTGTGTGTGTTGCCCTGTGAAGGACTGGCGCCCCCTCCAGGGTGTATTCCTGCTTTGTGCCCAATGACTCAAGGTAGGCTCTGGAAACACCGCAACCCTGAACTGGATAAGGGTTACAGATAATGAATGAATGAATGAATGAAAACAACATATCATACATCAAACATAAAATAAGAAAAAACACAACTATATTCTTCTTATTGTTATTCATTCATTCATTCATTATCTGTAACCCTTATCCAATTCAGGGTCACGGTGGGTCCAGAGCCTACCTGGAATCATTGGGTGCAAGGGGTGAATACACCCTGGAGGGGCCGCCAGTCCTTCACAGGGCAACACACACTCACACATTCACTCACACACTCACACCTACGGACACTTTTGAGTCGCCATTCCACCTACCAACGTGTGTTTTTGGACTGTGGGAGGAAACCGGGGCACCCGGAGGAAACCCACACAGACACAAGGAGAACACACCACACTCCTCACAGACAGTCACCCGGAACGGGACTCGAACCCACAACCTCCAGGACCCTGGAGCTGTGTGCCCATTTTCCCTGTCTCTGTCTCTTTCTCGCTGATGGAGCTGATTGTAAATCTGAGTGTAATTTTAACAGCCTGAAATGTGATACATTTTTTTTTTGGGTGAAAAAATTCAAATCATTAGCAATGTCCATCACTCAATAAACCTCCAGCAGCCAGTGATTCAGAGGTATATTCACACTATAAACACTGCCATATCATTCTACTGTCAAATCTATAACATTTGTTTATTTTGTATGGAGCTGCTTAAGTCCTATCCACTAGAGGAGCACAACCATGGGCTCAAGAGCTGCTACCGAATGCATTTCTTTTATTGACTCACTCTTAAAATGTCTACAAGTATTGTACATGGGTTTCATGTGAGCAGTACGTTATCAAGGGCAGCGTGTGATGTGTGATTGAGTGTATGGATTATTCAAACACATCACAATGCACATGACCGTGAGCACAAGGAGGCTAATCATGGAGGACACACACATCCAGGTTGGGACCTGGATGAAACTAAATGCTTAATAGTCATTTGGACCCACACTGTGGTGCAGAATAACCTACAGACAACCAGATCAATATTCAGACAATCAAAGAGCAATCAGATTTCTCACTGACCAGAGGCGCTTTTGATTGAGTGTAAATGCATGTGGCTGAAATCTCATCACTATGCAATCCTCAAATCAGTGCGTAGACGGCATCATACAGTACTTCATGCATCACTGGGGAAGTTCACGTCTGCCCTTGATTCTACACCACGCTGAATAACAATCAGTAAGTTAAAAAAATGTTACCACCCAGAGTTTAAACCCAAACTACTGCTGCACAAAGTCAAACACACCTCTGTGAAAACGGACACAACGTTTCACTCACATTCCTGACCCCATCAAAGCATGTCTACAAATTTTTGGCCTCTTTAGGAGCTGACACCCCGTCGCCGATTCTAAAAACTTACAGAAACCAGACGAACAAAACACACAGTTCAGTTCAATTTAAGCTACGCTTCTTCCTCAGCAGCTGGAGGAACAGCTTCCACCAAACAATGAGCTTTGATCACTTTTCCAGCGCTTCTGTCATCTGTCAAAAGTTCAGGAAGAGTTCACAACCTTTACAACAGTCTCCAAATTATTCATCACACGTCACCACATAAATATTACAATAATAGACCTTTTACATTACGCTCATTAATCTCACATTATTGAGCTCTTACTTTTCTTATTTGAGGGTTTCATAATAGACACTGGCACTAGCTATATCCTCCGTTCAATGGAAAACCACAATACAGAACGCACTAGGCTTAATCCCTGTCTGGGAAACCCCCCATGGCCTTAGTATTCTGAAGAACTGAACGATAAAAGCAGTTTAAATATTAAAAAGACTCAAATCTAGTAGTTACCCTCCAACTTCTGAAGCCTAGTGTAAGTGAACATGGCTGGCTGAATGGGAGGAAATAAACAAAGCAAAACTATGCCTCATTTCAGTTTGTTTCCAGGGAAATATGGTTCTGTTAGGACTCCTACAGACACCTATAGACCATCATCATCCTTCGGAGCTGGAAATGAAGCCTT